>NC_059159.1:165335830-165539377 GCF_019923935.1 Bubalus bubalis
CCGCCTTCCCGTGGGGACAGCTTGCTCTGCACCCCCGGGCTCACCAGACGACCTTTCCGTGGATTTGCTAGCAAAAGAGAGAGAGTGATGATGTCACTGGATGTGGTTTTATGCAGCCTTTAAAGACGATCAGTGAGAAGGCCAACCCAGAGAAATGCTTATAACATAAGGAAAGAGGAAAACATAAAAGTCAAAAGCAAAGACTCTGGAGTCAGACCCACAGAAGATGGCTCTGAGCCTCTCTGACCCTCAGTTTCCTCATCTGTCAAATGAGGATATAGGCGCGATTACTTCAAAGTGTCGTGGGAAGAAGTGATGAGAGCGTGTCCTTTGAAAACCTTAACCTAGTGCCCTCCGATAGGGACACTCAGAAGTTAGAGATGATTTTATAAGTCATCATAGGTGAGCAGCTGCGGAGTGAGTGGGTGAGAGGGTGAGTGTCCTGAGAATGTTCTAGCTCTTCACTTGGGTGATGAGTTCGGGGACATTCACTGTATCATGCTTTATTAGTAACACATGTGTTCAGTCTATTCTTTTATGCATCAAATATGACATGGTAAAAAAAAATCTAAGCATGAATGAATAAGTGAGAGAGGGGGATGGCTGTGCCCAAGTCCACATGTCAGGGGACAGCCAGACACCAGCTAACTCTGCCTTCTGCAGCTCCCACCAAGGCATGGGGGCAGGAACGTGGGGGTCACCTACCTGACGTAATGGGAGCTCCAAGTGGCTGAGGAATCCCCTGACCGCTCCCGGGCCCGGGTGGGGCGGTCGCAGCTGGACGCTGAGCGCGTGGGGCGGCCCTGGGGGTGCTGGTGGAGGCTGTCCTCCAGCCTCAGCCGGAGCCGGGAGACCTCATCCTGCAGCTCCCGGATGGCCTGGCTGGAGTTGGGGGTAGAGACGGGAATGAAGAACGGCGCACAATGAACCGGGGAGCAGCCGCTCGCTGGGTGCCAGGTCTCTGTCCCTTCCCAGCAAGCATGGTCTAAGTCTGCCTTCAGGGGATCTTGAACTCCCTGAGTGTCCACTTTCCTCGCTGCATATCTAAACAGCTCTCTTGAGTTCATGTCCCTGAACATTTGGTGAGCAAAGCAGAACTTTCTTTGAGGTTTACCCAACCTAGCATGCAGGGCCTCTGAGTAGCTATTCTGAAATGCCAGTGACACATTTTCAAGATTGAGATGAGGATGCAGAGTAGAGAGAGTCACTCAATTGTGTCCAGCTCTTTGTGACCCCATGGACTGCAGCATGCCAGGCTTCCCTGTCCTTTACCATCTCGGAGCTTGCTCAAACTCCTGTCCATTGAGTCAGTGATGCCATCTAACCATCTCACGCTCTGATGAGTAAAGAGGGCATTGGCTAAAGCTGCACTTTAAAATTTCAATTCTGGGACTTCCCTGGCAGTCGAGTGGTTAAGATTCCACACTCCCAATGCAGGGGGCAGAGGTTCAGTCCCTGGGCAGGGACCTAAGATCCCACAGGCCACATAGTGCGGCCTAAGCAAAACAAAAATTTTCAGTTCGGATCTGCCTCAGGCCCTGGACTGCCTCCCCTTCCTCTATGTCTGTCTCTAGAGACCCTGACTGTCTCTCCAGGCCTGCTTCCTCCCCTCCCTTGCTAGCGCCGCCCCTACAGGGTTCCCCCTAAACCTTTCCTAAATTGCTCAAACCCAGCACTCCGCTCCAGGCAGAAAATGCTTGTTTGTCTGTCTCCCGACGCAGATGGCGAGCGCCTGGCGGCCAAGCAGACCTCCCCATCTCACAACGCCTGAGAGCCTCACACCTCATAGGTGCTCAGGGCCTGTCACTCGTCTGGCCTCCAGACTCCAAGAGGGAGCAGAGGAAAGATGTGTGTGTGGAGAGGGGACAAGGAGACATGTGGTGCTACCCATCACCAGCTGGATGTGAGCAGACTGCCATCTCAGGGAAGCCCCCAAACACAGCCCAACCTGTGATTGGTAAGGAACCTCTTGAGCCCCTAGCATCTCAGGAGTAAATCTTATTTGTGTTTCTCCTTGATTGGTCCCTGAATCTCTAGGGTCTTGTTCTGAGGGCATCACTGGCATTGAGGCAGCCAATCCCACCCAGACACCCTGGCACACAAACCCCCTACACCCGGGGCTTTAGAGTCCGGGTTGGGCATGGCGTTCCTCCACGCTGATACAGGTTCTCTGTCTACTGTTTGGACCAGCTTCCGGGGTGAGGGCTCCCCTCAGGGTTATTTCTTGCCTGGTGGTCCCTGGACTCGTGGTGGGGTGGCTCCTGGCGCCACCTGCAGCAGACATCAGCTCTCAGATGGGTGTGCCCAGAGGGAGTGGAGACCTCTCTCTGCCTTTGCCCTGGCGCTCTGGGCGTCCAAGGCAGCTGGTTCCCTCGGCAATTCCCAGGGAAACGCTTGTTGGGGTTTCCAAGGCAAACCATGAGGGTGGCGGCTGCAGGAGAGTGAGAACTCTAGCCACCTGTTAACCCCTGAAAGGCAGGACCACGGTCCTGCAATGGTGCAAGACCAGGGCGGCTCTGGCTCCCTGTCCAGGTCAGAGGCCGCTGAGCGAGGGCCTGGAATTTGGACCATGCCCTTGAGTGTCACTTGTCCTCTCCAGCTTGTTTCCATCACGATCTCGGCCTTCCTGACCTAATCTTTCAGTGACTGAGAGCCAGCTGGCACCTAAAAGTCATCTTTCCCTGCAATTTCACTCCCCCTCCTAAGTTCCCCATCTCTGCATCGGTATCCAACTGGTTGACAAGCCAGAAATCTGAGTTGTTCTAAACCTTTCTTTTCCCCCGAGCACCCTGAAAGTTAACTAACTCCCAAATCCTGTTGGCCCAATGCCTAATTACCCCTTTTCAAATACACTCCCTGCCCTCGCTGACGGCCCCAACTCCTCTCTCTGGGGTGTGGTAGCCTTCTCAGCCGTCCCTGGCCTCCACACCCACAATCATGGTGGCCAGAGGATTCTTGCTACAGTGTAAATCCAACCCTGCAGCTTCCTTACTTAAAGCCTCCCTCATTATCCTTAGATGAGACTTTCCACATTCATAAATATTCAGTGAGCACCTCCTCTGAGCAAAGACATTATCCGAACTTCTCACCAGCTGTATCAGAGGTTCTCTAAGCTCTCCCCCAGGTCTCCCCGTCTTCCTCTCTGCTTTTATTGTTTAACGGCCCACCTTATACTTGAGGATCTGGCTATAACAAACTTAGGTGCCTCGACCTTTGCACATGGGATACTCTTTCAGCTCTCTGCCTTCTGGTGTCAGTTGAGACACCACTTCCTCCAGGAAGCCCTCCCTGAAGCCTCTGACTGGGCCAGATGCCCCTTCTCTGTGCTCCCACGGTCCCTCGGGCCTGTGCTATCACTGTACTTATCCCACTGGGGGTGCAACCTTGTTTCTTGGTCCATCTTACAGGATGGTGAGCTTTACGAGGTCAAGGACTGTCTCGTCCACTGTTGTATTCCCAGGGGCTGGCATGCTGTAGGTAAATAAGCCTCTCACTGACTCAACGGCCGTGAGTTTGAGCAAACTCTGGGAGACAGTGGAGGACAGGGAAGCCTGGCAGGCTGCAGTCCTTAGGGTCGCAAAGATTCGGACACGACTTAGTGACTGAACAACAACAAGCCTCTCGTTCCTCTGCTGATGTCACAGAGGGTTGCAGGAGTGCACTTGCTAAGCTCAGGCCTGGAAACCAACACCCCAAACCGACAAAGGCCTGTGACTGACTCCTGGCCAAAAGCCACTCAGGAGAGCAGGAAGAGGACTAACCCCCTTTCCCTTTCCTGTTTAGCGAAGCAAGGAAAAATCTTTCTTAGAAAAACTGCACTTGGATTAAAAAGAAAAAATTGAAAAAACATTCTCTTTTTGGTTCATATAATAAACCCGTAAACTGCAGAAAACACACCCCCAGGAAGTGTAGACCCATTTTGGAAGGGAAATGCTGGGAGGCAGGGAGAGGGCTCCTAGCACCAGTAAGGTGAAATTCTAGATTATTTCCTACTGGCTAGAGAAGTGTCCTCAGCGTCTACACCACGGAGGACCCACAGGATCAACTGGGAGGTGGGATGCTTGGGTCCCAGCACAGCCAGCACGGGATGGAGACCCCAGAGAGCCCCTGCCGCCCTCGGGCGTCACCCTCCTGTCTCTCTGATGCACTTGAATCCTCAGCGCCCAAGCATCCAACTTACTCGCGCCCCGTCCTGGTGAGGAAAAAGGTGGAGGTGATCTCTGCGGGTCCACGGGGTGGAGTGGCAGCCACAGGGGCAGGGGTGGGAGGTGGGCTAATTGTCGCGCTGGGGAGGATCGGTTCAGGAATCCGCTTCCGCCCCTTAAACTCTGAGCCAGGGACCGCTAGGGAGGCGGAAGGAGACCAAAGTGAGTTTACGCCGAGAGGACCCTTGAAGTGTGAACTTGTGTGGATGGAAGCATGGTGGGCGTGAAGAGATGGGGCCCGGCTGAGGTCACAATGAAGCTCCTGTGGAGGCCAGTGACCCTCAAAACAGAAAGAAGATGTGGTTTTTGCTGGGAGCTTGGGGTGCAAAGCTGCGGAGGCCCTTATGACTAGATTCCCCCTACCATCCACTATTTTTGCATCAGATCCGAGTCTCCAAGGCTGTCCTCCTGCAAAGAGCTCCCTTCTCCTCCACATAGACCCTCAGACTCTGCACATCACCAGCTTGCCCTAGGACCAGCCTCGGAGCCTCCACCTCCCTCTGAAATTAGTCACAGCTTTGCCTGCTTGCATGTTTCTCGGAGCATTCAAAACTTAAGGCTCTCAACGTGGGTGGGTGACCCGAGTTACAAACCACTCGTCCAGCATGTGCATTAAAAACAATGCACCCTGGGAAGACTACTCAACAATATAAAAAGGAATAGACTGTTGATTTATGGAATAATCTATGTGAATCTCCAGAAAAGTATGCTGAGTGAAAAGTAAGCCGATCCTGAAAGATTATACGATTCCATTTCTATGACATTCTGAAATGACAAAATTACAGAGATGGAGAATAGATTGGTGGTTATCAGGAGTTAAGGTGGGGTTAGATGTATTTATAAACGGACAACAGGAGGGACCCTGAGATGGTGGAAATGTTCTGTGTCTTGACCGAGTCCATGTTAGAATCTGGTTGTGACATTGCTCTATGGTTTTGCAAGATATTGTTGGGAAAAACTAGGGGAAGGGCACGTAGGCTCTCTGTGTATTATTTCTTACAACTGCATGTGACTTAAACTTTAAACTTTTAACTAAAGTTTAATTTTTAAAAATTAAATGGGAACCTCAAAAAGAGGCAAAGCTAATCTGAGAACAGTGGTTACCTTTGAGAAGGGTGGGAGTGTCTAGGAGGGGCTTGGAGGGGGCTGGGGTTCTGATCATGTGGAGTTTTTCTGTCTGTGGTTGCCTTGGGAAAATTCATCAGTTTCTGTTCTTTCCTGTATACTTGTTTTATTTCAATAAAAAGGTCACATGTATGTTTTTAAAGTAAACAAAGAAATCACAGATTTTATAGACACAGAAAGTGTTCATAACACAGTGTTTTGTGAAAAAAAAATTATAAAACATTCATGTAAAATATCCCATTTCCATTTTAAGTATTTGCAAATAAACACACACACAATGGCATAGAAAACAGCTCAAAGGTTCTAGACTAAAATGTCATCAATGATGGTTTTTAGCTAATTATTGTTTTTTGTTCCCTTTTCAAATTTTCCTATAATGAACCTGTATGATATTTTGCATCCTAAAGGGTAATGCAGATTTTCTTATTGATCTTTTTTACCCTGTGCGATCCAGCCACCCCCAGGTTCTGGCCAACCCAGATACATTCACTCACCCATCTCAGACGCCAGTGCCCGCTCCAGGCAGAAGCTGGGCGCCCTCTGCTGGAGAGGACTGTCCTGGCCAGATGGGGGCTTCTGGGCTCGGCTTCTGGGTCCGCTGGGCTCAGAGGTTCTTCTGGGGACTGGAAGACCCTTGGTCTGGGGGTGGGAGGCTGCATCTTGGGGTACAGGCAGAGTGAAGGACCGGACTAACGTCCCCGGGGTGCTGGGGGGGAGAGAGACACGTTGAGGTCACACAGAATGAGGCCACAACCTCCGAGCCCCTCCACATGCTAGACCATCCTATCCTTTGGGACTCAGCAGCCCTGGCAGGATGGCATTTCTGAGGATGCATCTCCATTACACACACATTTTCTTTATAAACTGCAGAGCGGTACACTTGCCTACTCATGTACACAAAGTCATAAAGCTCAACTTAGTTTTTAGATAATATAAACAGCAATGAGGTTTGTAATCTTCCCTTCCCACGCAGCCCTGGGTAGTCCCAGGGACCTTCCTCTGGCTTTGGAGGCTGTCACTCAACCTGGCGGCTCTGTCACGACACCCTCCCGGCACATCTTATTCATTCACCGTTTCATCACCCATTTGTTCAACAAATTCCCAGTCTGTCAATATGTGGCAGAGTGACCCTGGGCAAGTCACTTTCCCTCTATCCATAACATGAAGGCAATAACCCATCCTTGGTGGGGATGAAGTGTGGGGCTCTGAGAATGCCCAGACCCTGTTCTGAGCTCACAGGCACTTTGATTCTCAGCCTACCCCAAGTGGGTAACACTGATGGGGTCCCCATTACCTGATCTGGGAGAGCCGGTGCTCTGGGGTCTGAGTGAGGGGTGACACTCTACTGGTTTCTGAGCCCACGAAGCCACTGTCTGTCTCGGGGGATGCCATCCAGGGCTCCTGAAAGAGACAGTGTCCCTTTAAATCTGAGGAATGTGCCCAGGGAACACTGGGAAACCCTTCCCCAGTGCTGGCCTGGGCCTCACATTCCAGAGGCTCACAGACAGGGAGGCTGGCCCAGCTCCCAACAGGCAGGCCCTGGGCGCGCGGGGTCCTGAGGTACTCAGGGCCTGGCATAAGCCCCGGGCCAACAGCAGGGACTCCACGCCCCGAGAGGACCCTGAGCATGCCCCGTGTCCCTGAGGGGTGAGAGCCAGAGCCCTTGGGAGGGAGACTGTCATAGACTTCCTGAGTTGAGAAATAGAAAGGGGAGGAGGAGAAAGCAGTCCCACTGCGAGAATGGGATTCTCGAATCCACACATCTTCCAGGGTGGGCCTGGAATGTCGTGTTCTACCTGATTGCAGAAATGCCCAGGTGCCATGAATTGGGATTGGAGAAGGCAACGGCACCCCACTCCAGTACTCTTGCTTGGAAAATCCTATGGATGGAGGAGCCTGGTAGGCTGCAGTCCATGGGGTTGCTAAGAGTCAGACACAACTGAGCAACTTCACTTTCACTTTTCACTTTCATGCATTGGAGAAGGAAATGGCAACCCACTCCAGTGTTATTGCCTGGAGAATCCCGGGGACAGGGGAGCCTGGTGGGCTGTTGTCTATGGGGTCGCACAGAGTCGGGACACGACTGAAGCAACTTAGCAGCAGCAGCGTGAATTGGGAAAACCAAACTGATCAACCACGCACACCTCCAACACACCACATCTAATGCAAGGGGCAAAGATCACCAACAGAGAGACAAGGGTGTCTGCCCTCAATGAGTTCATGGCCGAGTGCATATTCCTTACCATGGGCTCATTAGGACTATAGGGGTGTGTGTGTACACATGCAAATGTATGTTTATTTTTTTGGATGTGGACCATATGGTCTTTATTGAATTTGTTACAATATTGCTTCTCTTTTATTATTTATTTATTTATTTATTTTTACTACAAGGCATGTAGGATCTTAGCTCCCCTAGCAGGGATTGAACTTGTGCCCCCTGCATTGGAGGGTGAAGTCTTAACCCCTGGGAAATCCCCATATGTGGTTTTTTAGGGGAGGAGCCATCCCATAAGTCATATTTCCACAGTGATTTGTGATTCCTGTCATAGTTTAAAAAGTGCCATTCTCATGGCACAAACTACTTGGAGTCAAAGACAGCACCCCCACCTTCAGCTGTGCTAAGCAGGCTCAGAAAGATACAGGCACTGAGCTACAGGTCTCAGAGGAGAAAGAGGAGGTCCAGGTAGAGAGGTGGAGGTGTGGGGAGCCACGGCAGAGGCGGTAGCAGCAGGCAGTCTGAGCAAAGGCCTGGAGGCAGGAGGCTAGGGGAGATGCAGGGAGAGGCCCCACACCCACGCGTACCTCCAGCGGGGGCCCGCCGGCCTGGTGCAGAGACTTTGGTGGGAGGCGCTCAGAGATGCCACTTCCCTCGAGGCTGGCCAGACTGCTCTGGTGGGACGTTGCGGACTTGGGGCCCCGAGGATGGGGGGGCCTGCTGTGGCCGGGAGGGGCCTCCTCGGCTTTTGCCAGACCCTGCAGATGCCCATCTCTGGTCACGGATGCACAGACATCTGCTGGCTTCACAGACACCATCTGCTCCATGGTCTCCCTGGCAGGGAAGGAGAGGCATGGTGCCCCTGAGCCCTGGCATGGGCTGGGCAGCTCTGTCCTGGGAGCCATGCAATGCAGGACACGAGCTCTGGAGTCAGGCACCCCTCCATCCTCACCCTATGCTGCCTCCCTCTTGCTGTGTGACCCTGGGCAAGGTACCACCCTCTCTGAACCACACTTATCTCAACTGTAAAATGAGGGTGCTGACAAAACCCGCCCCATACACCGGGGCAGAAACCGTGCGGAAATAGAGGTGCCAGAGCACCCTTTCCCAGGCTTCTGGAATTTGCCTTCCCTCTTTCCTATTCCAGCCATTTCCATCAACTTCCATCTACTCAAAAAGACCATGTCACTATCGTAAACAGAAGACCAGTATTTTGTGTTACAGACAGAAGCGAACTTTGCAAATAAATACAAGGAACATGAAAACAGCAATATCATAGTCTAGATAAATCCTGTTGCCTAGTAAAGGCTCTTGGCCTGAGGCCTGCTGGCTTTCTTTCTCTTTCTCTCTTTTTAAAGGAAGATCAAGAGAGGCCCTGAAGACTTTATAGCCCTGAGACTTTCTCCTTGTTGTACATGGAATCTCTGAGACTAAGAGTGATGCTATTTAATGCTGCATCTCTCCTACGAGAGATCTCATCCCACACCTCCCGAAATCATTTCAAGTGCTATCAATGGTGTACATTTCATGGTTTGTAGAGACACTGAGCTACAGGTCAGGAAAGCCGTTTCTAAACTGTAAAGGGCTGTCTAGCTCCTAGGACAGTTACTGCCCTGTGGTTTCTGAGCTGGTGTGGGACCAGCGGGGAAAGCTCAGTGACCTACTCGAGGGGAACCCCATGACTTCTCTCAGCCTGCGCCGGGGGCTGCCTGGTGAGGAGCCTTGGGGCCACGGCTTTTCCTGGAGCTGGATCCGGCCTGTCAAAACCCAGGGTGCAGTCCTGGCCCTCCACCTCCTCCTCCTCCATCCTCAGGGCTTCTGGAAGGGACTTCACACTGAGGTACCTGCAGAAAAACACAGAGAAATGTGACTTCAACCCACAAGGCCAGCAAGATCCCACCACAGGGCCAGACACTCTGGCCTCGGGCCTGGTGGGCACTCACCGCTCCAGGAGGCCGTGGAAATCCTGCTCCACCTGCAGCTCCTTGTGCTTGAGCGGGGCCGGGAGGCCCAGCGGCCCGTTCTCTGCCTCATTGCTGGGAGCGCTCAGATCCGAGTTCATGGGCAGTAGGTGGGGGCCAATGCTGGTGGCGTCGGGCTGGGGCCAGAAAGGAGGAGGGGCAGAGATTCAGCAGATACCTAAGACCACTCTTTAAGGACCTACCTTATGCCAGGCTCACGCTGGGTGCTGAAGAGCAAGAAAGAGGTTAGATTCACTGGCCTATTACTCTTTTCCTGTGTGTAAAAGTAAGAACTGGGTCACTGATCTCCAAAACCAGCTGCCATGAATGTGCTATGTGCCAGGCACTGTACAGATATCACTTGACAACAATCCCACCAGTATACAGGCTATTACAGCTCATTTTACAGACAGGTACTTGAGGCTCAAATGATTTGCCTAAAGCCATACAGCAGCAAGGGGTGGTGCCAGGATTTGAACCCAGATTTTCATTCCAGTGTGAACACGCAGACACTCAAAACACCTTCACTGTGGGAGCAGGGGAGTCCCTCAAGATAATGCACTAGAGATCGCCATCTCCCATAGGGCTGTGACGTGGGCTAGAGACAATCGTTCACAGCCCCTTCCATGTATGGTTCTTGTCTAGTGTAGCCATCTCTGTGAATAGTCTCCACATCCACCTGGGTCTACAAGCTAGAAGCCTGGAGGCCATCATTCGCTCCTTTCCTCTCACCATCACTCCAACTCCAGTCCAATGCACCTTCTAAACCTCTCTCAAGTCCATGCATGTCTCTGCATCTGCCCCCCACCCCAGTTCTGAAGGTGAAAGTGTTAGTCTCTCAGTCATGTCCAACTCTTTGTGATCCCATGGACTGTAGCCTGCCAGGCTCCTCTGTGCATGGGGTTCTCCAGGCAAGAATACTGGAGTGGGCAGCCATTCCCTTCTCCAGATGATCTTGCTGACCCAGGGATCAAACTTGTATCTCCCATCGTGCAGACAGTCTGCTGCATTGCAGGCAGATTCTTTACCATTTGAGCCACCAGGGAAGCCCAACCTGCAAATCCTCTTATATCATCCCCTGCTGAAAAAACAGCAGTTTAAAACCATCCCCCTGATGTGACCACATACCTAATTCCTGGGGCCCCTACCTGCCTGTCCAGCCACATCTCTTAGATGTGGACCCCTTAGACGATGGACGCCTCACTGTTTATACTCTAACCACAGGGCCTTTGCATAGGCTGTTTTTTCTGCCAGATTTTTTTTTCCTCTTCTGCACCTAGTAATTCCTACTCCTTTTCAGATTTCATTTAAACATGACTTCCTCAAGGAAAGTTTTTCTGACTCCTTAATGAACTCAGATATGTTAGCTTGTTATCTACTTGGTGTAGAACTCCATAATTCTCCTTCAGAGCACCAATCAAAATTAAAGTAACAAGTTTAACTCTACAGAAAATTCCATGAGGGTGAAAGTGTTAGTTGCTCAGTCTGACTCTTTGTGTCTGACTCTTTGCTATCCCATGGACTGTAGCCTGCCAGGCTCCTCTGTCCGTGGAATTCTCCAGGCAAGAGTACTGGGGTGGGTAGCCGTTTCTTCCTCCAGGGGATCCTCCCAACCCAGGGATTGAACCCGGGTCTCCTGAATTGCAGGCAGACTCGTTTCCATCTGCGCCACCAGAGGAGCCCATGAGGGTACAGGCCACCTGTTATTTTGGTTGTTTTCTACTGAATTCCCACCATGTGTCTTGAGTGTCGGCATATGGTACAAACTTCTCAAATGTCATGAAGCTAACTAATGGAGAAACCAGTGAATGAAGGAACAATCTAGTACGGTTGAGTAAAGAGGTACCTCAGGGCCGAGGGTCTGGATGGCCGATGTGCGGGTTTGTTCCAAGGGAGAGGGCAGGTCTGTTGGCTGGTGGGGGGAGGGCGTGGCTGGGGGGCTGTCCAGAGCCAAGTCTGACCCAACTTGCCCAGGCTCCTGCTCGTTGCGGTCCATGAGGTCCTTCAGCTCATCCAGGCGAATTCCTAGCTGGAATATCTCTGCCTCCACTTCCCTGGAACAAGGAAACGTCAGCGGGTCTCGAAGGCTGTGCTTTAGAGTACAGACCCCAGAAATGCCCATGGAGGGCCCATCTGACATCATCATGTAGATTATAAATAAACAAGATAAAAGCAGACTCTACTGGGGATAAGGAGGCTCAGTCCAAGTTCCTTTCTGTCACCACCTGGGTGTAGGACCTTGAGTAAATCCCTTTCCCCTCTGGCCTCAGTTTCCCCATTCTCCAGTGAGGGGATTCCACTCTTATCTCCAAGGGCACTTCTCATGGCAGGGAGTCTCAAAGTACACAGAACTCAGCCTTTGAGTATCCCCCATCTGGACGTGCTGCTAATTGGGATGGGATTTCTTGCCGCTCCCCAAGTGTGTGAATTATAAGGATGAAGCGTGCCCCTCCCGGCGGGGACCTGGGGCCTGGCCCATCTGTCCTCGCAGGCCTCCCTCCCCAGCAGGTACCTGTCAGGATCAAATCTCCTGGGTGTCCCCTTGGAGCCGGCAAGCTGCTGGGACAGGTGCCACTCCCTGCAGGCCTTCAGGTAGTCCTCCTCCAGGGCCACGTGGGCAGCCTTTAGCTGCTGGAAGACCTGAAACCCGACAGGCCAGTAAGACTCAAGTGCCTAGGCCCTGTGGGCTCCATCCTTGCGGACACAGTGCATGAGCTGCTCGCGGGTGCATGGGATGGCTACAGGACTCACCCTGGACTGCGGAGACCTCTGGGCTCCCGAGTGTCTGGAAGGCTGGGGTTGGTAGCCTCTGGAACCTGTTTGCCCTGGTTGATCTCCCTGCCCTTAGACTGGTAGGACACAGGCAAGGCTTAGAGCCTCGGCATGAGCCCCAGAGGGTGCCAGTCTTCCCTGGGTAGACCCATAAGAACCCTGATGTTCCATGATGGTCACAGTGTCAAATATACTATTGCTGTGTCGCCATAAAGACCTACTTCTTGAGAGGCCTTAGTTCCTCATACTTGATTCTCAAAACTGTGGGTTTTGGAATATTAGTCACTCTTCTCCTGAATCCAATACATCCTGTTGGATAATACACCCAACAGATGTATTATCATCAGCGTCATACTATTGATAACAATAATTGACATTTACGAAGCACTGAGGCTTTGTCTAAAAGGACGCTGCGTTATTCATCTAATCTTCAGCATAACCCTAACGAGAGGGGTAGTTTATCATCTTCATCTAAATAGGAGGAAACTGAGGTACAGAGAGGTTACTAAAGTTGGTGAAGGTTACACAGTGAGTGAGCAAGTTGTAGAATTAGGATTTGAACCCAGGCCCTCAAGCTCCAGAGCTCATAGTCCCAACCATTGCATGAGGCCCCCATAGTAAACGTGATGCTAGTTAACTCTTGGCTAGAACCATGGGAGGTGGGACCATTATCCCTGACTTCTTATCCTCATCTCACTCATTCTATGCTGACGACAGAGGTCGGCCAAGGACAACCTAGAGGCTCATCCCCAGTCTAGCTTGATCTTCCAACAGCTCTCAACTTCCCTGGATATGGAGGAATTAGAAGAGGGGGGAAGAAAAAGAATAATTTTGATTTTCAAGGTCCTTGACTACCTACTCAATGGGATAATGCTATCCGTGTGACATCTTGTAACTGGAGCATGTGTGCAACATGCATGCCTGTTGAGTCACTTCAGCCGTGTCCAACTCTTTGCAACCCTGTGGACTGTAACAGGCCAGTCTCCTCTGTCCGTGGGACTGCCCAGGCAGGAATACTGGAGTGGGCTGCTACGCCCTCCTCCAGGGGGTCGTCTCCACCCAGGGGTGGACCCGCGTCTCTTTCGTCTCCTGCAGGGGTGGACCCGCGTCTCTTTCGTCTCCTGCAGGGGTGGACCCGCGTCTCTTTCGTCTCCTGCATGGGCAGGTGGGCTCTTTACCACTAGTGCCACCTGGGAAGCCCATATAACAACACAGTAACTGCTGATATAATAACAGTGAAAACTGTCAAACCAAGGATGTTGCATTTGCCCCTCCCAGTCCTCCCCCTCGGCTCCTCTCCTCACCCTGCTCTATGCCTTGAGCCTCAGCTGGGCTCCCAGCTGTACCTTCCCCTGGGGTCTTTCTAGGGGAGGCATCTATTAGAGGTCAGAGGGTGGGAGGGGAGAGAACTGGGAGACAGCAGCTTCAGGCAGGTGTGAGTCCCTGGGCTTCTCTGTCCTTTGCCGGGCCCCCTGAGGCTGCTGCCTACACCCCTGCTAACAGCTCCTTCACTGATCCCTACACCTGCAGCTTTGAGAGCTCCAACTGCTCCTTCCTGGGACCCTGTCTGATGCAGCAGAAATCTAAATTTTATGAGTGACCGTGCTGCTGCTGCTAAGTCTCTTCAGTTGTGTCCCATAGATGGCAGCCCACGAGGCTCCCCCGTCCCTGGGACTCTCCAGGCAAGAACACTGGAGTGGGTTGCCATCTCCTTCTCCAATGCAGGAAAGTGAAAAGTGAAAGTGAAGTCGCTCAGTCGTGTCCGACTCAGCGACCCATGGACTCCAGCCCACCAGGCTCCTCTGTCCATGGGATTTTCCAGGCAAGAGTACTGGAGTGGGGTGCCATTGCCTTCTCCATGAGTGACCATAGTTACCTAGAAATACTGGAGTCCAGAAGCCAATAATGGTTAGATTAGGGGATCTCTTCGCCTCCCTATCCTCAGTTTTCAAGCTTTAGCAATCGCTTTTATAATAAAGAAAATTTAAAAAGGAAATGCCTTTTCCTGGTTGTTGACAGGTAGGATAATCAGTGGGGAGCTGGGCAGGGCAGTGGTTACGACCCTGGACTTGGGAATCAGACAGAACTCCATTTGGGCTGTACCCTACTGGCTGTGTGGTCTTCAAGTCACCTCTCTGGGTTTCAGTTCATTCCATTTATGGGGGGTGATGACTGTAACTGCCTCACCAGGTTTTTATGGTAATAAAATGAATTAATGTACATCAAGGGCTTGCCACAGAGCCTGGTACACCACCACCGCTGCATAGTAAGTGGTGACTATTGTGCTCTAGCGATCATTATCATGGAAAGCTACGCGGGGCTGTCTGTTCAAAAGGGAGACACAGTGTCTGGGATTCCCTGGTCTGTCTTGCAGCAAACAAGGCTTTGGAGACTGTGCTATGGGACACAGAGAAGTCGTCTAGCAGCTCAGCGGGCAGCTTCTGAAGAGGACAGTACCTTGAGTTGGTCCTGGGGTGTCAGCCGTCCTGCGTGTATCAGCTCTATAAAGGACTCCACCTGGGCATTGGAGGGGAAAGAAACGCACTCCATTAATCCAGGCTCAGGTGAGCTCTGCCAACTCCCACACTTAGCCACAGTCACACTTTGGCATAGGGAGCTGGGTCCCGCCTTGGGACGTGGGTTTTCTGACAAGCACTGAGAGGCAGGTGCCAGAAACAGGCTCCGGCACTGGCACTGGCCATGGCAGCCTTGGGGAAGATCTAAGCGGAGCTTCCGGATTTGATTTTATTTCATTCATGTGCATGAAACCTATGAGGCAGGATATTAGCTGCATCCTGGGGTGGGGGGGGGTGAGGCGACAGGAAGCAATCCAGATGCCTATCCGTGATATAGTACGCAGCCATCCAGAGGAGGAAGGCACGTGTGTGTGTGTTCTTGTGTGTAAATGCCTCCATGAACTACTTTTCAGCATCAAATCAAGGTACAGGACAGTGTGCCTGGTATGCTACCATCTGCCATAAAATGTAGAGAGAATAAAAAAGGGAAAATGCAAATACAATTGCTTATATATTATAAATTATCTCTAGAAGGATGAAAGAAACTAAAATATTAACTGCTTCTGGGGAGGAGAACTGGATGGTGTGGGAGGACAGGGAGAGGAGGAAGGTTTTCTACTATATGTATTCTCTGAACTTTGAGCCAAGTGAATTTATTGCCTACTCAGAAATATACAAATTTGGGACATTAAAAAAAATCCAGGTACAACATAGTGTATATACTTATGTGACCATTTCTATAAACACATGTGTGTTCATTAAAGATTTGGTACAAAGCAGAAGGGCAAGAATGGGAAAGCAAATTTCACTGAGTATATTCTTGGCCCTGTGTGAAGATCTTTACCATGAGTATCTATTACAGTTACCAAAAAAATTTAATTAGGGGAAAAAAGGCAAAGACTATTTGTAGATTTCTAGGAAAGCTCTAGATCAGTGCCAAAATATACAACTTTTCCTAATATAATTACATTATATAACTTATATAACATATAAAACTGAAACATAATGCAAGCTACATATGTAATTTAAAATGTTCCAGTAACCATACTAAAAATGTGAAAAGACATAGGTGAATTAATTTTAATAAGATATTTTATAAACCTAAAATATTATTTTGACATGTAATCAAATGTAAAAAAAGTATTGAGATGCTTTACAGTCCACAGGACAAGGAGAAATGTCTCTCCAGTTACAGGACCCAGAATGGCGGGGATGAAGAGGAATTAAGTTCATGTTGCTACAACATGGGTGAGCGTGGAAAAGACTGTGCTAAGTGAAAGCCGCCAGACACAAAAGGACAAACGGTACGCAAATCCATTTATACGAAATGTCCACAACAGGTAAACTCAAAGAGACAGAAGGGAAGCCCAGATGGTGCTCCTGGTAAAGAACCTGTCTGCCAATGCAGGAGATGCTGGAGACAAGGGTTCGATCCCTGAGAGGAGGCGATCCCCTGGAGGAGGGCATGGCAACCCACTCCAGTGTTCTTGCCTGGAGAATCCCATGGAGAGAAGAGCCTGGCAAGCTAGAAAAGAGTCAGACACGACTGAAGCGACTTAGCATGCATTCAAAGAGACAGAAAGTAGATGAGCAGCTGACTGGGGCTGGGGAGAAGGGGAATGGGAAGCGACTGCTTAATGGATATGGAGCTTCTTAGTGTATGATGAAGATGTTCTAAAATCGATGGTGTAGATGGCAGCACAACTATGAAGTACTAAAAGCCATGAAGCATTAACTTTAAATGACTGAACTGCATGTTATGTGAATTATATTTCAGTAAAGTTTTTACCAAGAAAGAAAGAAAGAAAAGAGAATGGTAGTGTTTCTTTGAAAGAATTTGTTTTATGGACATGGTGACGTAACTATTGCGTTTCCCTTTTTGCATTGACTACTAGGAAGTTCAAAGCCAAACGTGAATCTGATAAAGTGTTCAGGGTCTTTGTTTATTCACTTCTCCCTAAGTTCATTTTATTTTTTTTCCTACTCATACTTCCCCTTTACCCCAGTTTCCTGGCTTCTGTTTTCAAAATGTGGTTACAATGCGGGTATTTTCTAAGCTGCTTTAAAGTACTTTTGGAAAAAGGCCAAGCGTATAGTTACAAACAATAACAAATTCATAGTTATTTCGATGAAAATGAAAAGGCCTCTTGAGAAGTAACTGAGAATGGATTCCATAATGAAAAGAACTAGAGAAGTGGGGTGATCCAAAGAGGAAAAGGGAAAGTAAAGGTTCCATAACCCTTCCAGAATCCTGAAAAAGCTGAAAGTCTCCCCCAGGAGTGAACCAGGAGATACTTTCAAGCACAGTTAGACAGAGTTTGATGAGACACAGTGCCAAAAAGGGAGTTAAACCTAGCGCTGGGGGACAAGGAGGACGCTGGAGCTCTGTGGCCTCTAAAACCAGCAGGAAAGTCCCAAGTTAACTGCTGCAGGGGAGTGAGGAGTGAGCCTGGCACACACACAGCCCCTCCCCCAAGCGGGTAGAGGCTCTGCTTTCTCCAAGGGAAGTCTGTCTCCCATGGGCAAAGCTGGGGTTCCACTCACCTTGGTCAGGAACTGGCTGGCCTGAGAAGCCAGCTCCTGGGCCCGCTCCACTGAGGGCTGGTCCTGGGCAATGCCCCCTGTGTCCTCCTGAAGCCACCCTAGGGTGGGCATGCTGGGAGGTGAGGAGGGGCTCAGGTCTCCTCCAGCTGATGGCGACCCTGGAATACACAGTCACTACATGTTGGGGCCAAGAACAGTCCTTCCTGGGGCTGAGAGACTAGTGCTCAACTTCAAAACCACCACCTCCATCCTCCAGTAACAGCTCAGCCTTCTCACGATCTCCCCACCTTTCTGCCAGCCCCAGGAAGTGACCTGGGCAATGTTGTCCCCATTTATAGGCAAGGACAAGGTGCAAATTTGCCCTGGACCACACAGCTAGAGGCCAAGCCAGACCTCTGGGTTCCCAGTCAATAGTGTGGGCTTCAGCTCAGAACGATGGAGGTTCAAATCCCGACCCTCCTCTGTAGCGGTGTGACCTTCTTCATGCCATCACCTCGCCAAGCCTTGGCTGCCTTGACTGTCAGTGAGGTAACACCAGTGGGGACCTCACCGGGCTGATGTGATTAACTGAGGCCGTGCATGGCAAGGCTTGGCGCAGGGGCTAGCCTGATATGGGCTCTACTGTGATGATACGCTTTGTCATACAAATTGTCCAAGACCATCCAGCTGCTAAGTAGAGAGAGCTAGGGCTTCACCCATGCAGCTCTGGCTCAAAGCAGACATTTCCACATCTCCATCTGACCTCTTCAAGTCACAGGGCCCAGAGAGGGGCCTCACCTCCCTCCTTCTCTTCCCCAGCCTGAAGCTGGGGCCACCCTGGGGTGGACCAAGTGTCCCCAGAGCAGTCACCACAGAGAAGCCTCCAGACACATCTTGTCTCCCAGACTCACCTGAAGCCTCAGAAGCCTGCGGGCCCTCGGCGGGGCCCACATACCACTTCACAGAGTGGGGCTGTGGGATGGTGAAGGACAAGACCTTGGTCCCCTGGGGCATCGTCCCCGCGTGGATGCTGTGGCTGGGCTGGGGCGGGTCCGAGTACAGGTTCACCTGTCAGGGAGGGGAGGCATGGCAGAGCCCAGTCAGAGGTGGGCCAAACCACCCAGAAGGCATCCCCTTCATTCATGCCATCACTCAGGTGCTCAATAAAGATGGATAATAGATGTAAATAAATAAATATAAATAAATTAAAAATGGATAATAACTACTGCCTTTCAGTGGAACCTATGGGTGGGGGCCAAATACTGGGCCAATGGCTTATGCATCCTTTCCTTCTCTCTTTATGGTAGCCCTAAGAGGGAGGGACCACAGGCCTATTTTACAGAAGGGGGAACTGAGACTCAGAGAGGCTGAGTTACTTACTCAGAATCTCCAACTGAAAAATCCTTGGGCTGAGATTATAACCCTGCTTTGACTCCAGAGTCTATGGTTTTCCATATTAATAATCTTATTAATTTTTGTTATGATTTATGCTCATTTAAGTTATATGCAGAGTACATCATGAGAAACGCTGGGCTGGAAGAAGCACAACCTGGAATCCAGATTGCCGGGAGAAATATCAATAACCTCAGATATGCAGATGACACCACCCTTATGGCAGAAAGTGAAGAGGAACTAAAAAGCCTCTTGATGAAAGTGAAAGTGGAGAGTGAAAAAGTTGGCTTAAAGCTCAACATTCAGAAAACAAAGATCATGACATCCGGTCCCATCACTTCATGGGAAATAGATGGGGAAACAGTGGAAACAGTGTCAGACTCAATTTTTGGGGGCTCCAAAATCACTGCAGATGGTGACTGCAGCCATGAAATTAAAAGACGCTTGCTCCTTGGAAGGAAAGTTATGACCAACCTAGATAGCATATTGAAAAGCAGAGACATTACTTTGCCAACAAAGGTCCATCTAGTCAAGGCTATGGTTTTTCCTGTGGTCATGTATGGATGTGAGAGTTGGACTGTGAAGAAAGCTGAGCACCGAAGAATTGATGCTTTTGAACGATGGTGTTGGAGAAGACTCTTGAGAGTCCCTTGGACTGCAAGGAGATCCAACCAGTCCTTTCTGAAGAAGACCAGCCCTGGGATTTCTTTGGAGGGAATGATGCTGAAGCTGAAACTCCAGTACTTTGGCCACCTCATGTGAAGAGCTGACTCATTGGAAAAGACTCTGATGCTGGGAGGGATTGAAGGCAGGAGGAGAAGGGGATGCCAGAGGATGAGATGGCTGGATGGCTTCACTGACTCGATGGACTTGAGTCTGAGTGAACTCTGGGAGTTTGTGATGGACAGGGAGGCCTGGCATGCTGCGATTCATGGGGTCGCAAAGAGTTGGACACGACTGAGCGTCTGAACTGAACTGAACTGAACAGATGTAAAGTATAATCATTTTACAATAATATGATCATTATTATTTTTCTTAATAAAAACATTTCTAAGAATTACCATTACATTGATAATAAAGGCAATTAATAGCTGTTTCAATGAATGCATAAACCAAGTGAAGGGATTGTTTCTCAGTTGTGGCAGCTCTCCATCATTTGAGGATGGATTTCATATGGTAACAGTCCAGCATGTGGGAGAGAGGTAGAGAGTCAGGGAAGACCATCTGAGGCTAAAGACCCGAGTGCCATATAGTGGTTTAAAGCAGAGCCTGGCAAACTATGGTTTGTTTTAACGAACATGGTTTTAGTGAACACAGCCACGCTTGCTTGCTTTATGTATTGTCTGTGGTTGCTTTCATGTGATAATGGCAGAAATGAATCGTTACCACAGAGAATGTACGGCCCACAGAGCTGAAAATAGTCACTATCTGGCCCTCTAAACAGGAAGTCCGCTGATCCCCGGCTGAGGTTCTGAGCTCTGTAGCGCCTGGGTTCGCGCTGAAGCTCTACTTCTGGCTTCGAGTCCTACAGCAGCTGGTTGGACTCACCTGCCTGTGCCCGGAGCGCTCCATGAACAGCAGCCATCACCCTCGTGTTTGTCATCATCGGAGGTATAACTCCTTCCATCACCATCGCTACCACCCTCATCACTGCCATTGTTATTTATCTGGCCCTCATGGAGGCAGGTCCCTAAAAAAGCTACTCTCCCCTGGTGCCTCAGTGCCCCCCAGTCCTCGGCATCAGGCAGCTTATCTTACTACCCTCTGCTCCCCCAAGGTCAGGAGTGGACAGTTCAGGGTGGGCTCCCAGGCCTACAGACAGGCAGCCTCTGCCTGCTTAAGCTGCTCTTCACGTCCTGGCCATGGCAGAGCGATCTCCTCCAAAGTGAGGGACAATGGCCCAGCCATGGGTTGGCCCCTGCTGCCTCCCCCCTCTTTCAGGCCCAGCCTCTGATGAGAACAAAGCTGGATTTTAATAATCCCCTTGGCCATCTGCTCAAGCCTGCCTGGGGGGATGTGCCCCCCAGCACCCCTCTCCTCCCAAGGTGACCCAAATCTGGGGAAGGCCTGGCCCTCCTGCATGTTCTCCCTTGCCCTACCCTGCCTATCCCCTATCCTCAGGCCTGGCTCCCCCCCAAAGACCCCAACCTGGGGGAGCAACAGGAACAAGCAGTTCTCAGCACCTCTGTTTCCGCAGAGGGACCAACAGCCTGTGTGGAGGCCCAGGAAAGCAGGGAGCTGGGGGTGAGTGTGGGCAATCGCTGAGAGGCTTCAGGCCTGCCCCTCCCAACCTGTCTCATGACACGGGCAGGACCTAACCCAGGGCCACCCCCCATTTAAACCAGGGCATCCCATGGTGCTCCCTGAGGCTGGACTGGCTCCCTCAAGGGTGTTAAGCAGAGAAGGGTGGACCAGCAAGGGTGGGAAGCAGCGGGTTAAATAACCAACTATTCTCAGCACAGCTGGGTTTCACACAGCCTTTAAAATGCTAATGGACTTTATGAAAGGGGCGGGGAGTGGAGAGAATAGGAAATGTTTCCTCAACCCCTCAGAACACACAAACCTCCCTAGCCCTTCTCCCTACTCCCCACCCCCCCGTCCCCCTCCCCCAGCCCCTCCCCCATCCTTGCATCCCCACCCCCACCCCCACCAGGTGGCTTGCAGAACACACACTTCAGGAAAGACGGTTTTGTGTCATGCCCCCTGATTCTCTCTGGGGTAACTTCCGGTCTCAACTCCTCCAGACCCTCCTACAGCTGAGATGGGGGACAGCAGCTGGAGGGAGATGGCCACAGGGTAGTGAATGCAGGAAGTGAAGTGAAGTGAAACTTGCTCAGTCTTGTCTGACTCTTTGCGACCCCATGGACTATATAGTCCATGGAATCCTCCAGGCCAGAATACTGGAGTGGGTAGCCTTTTCCTTCTCCAGGGGATCTTCCCAACCCAGGGATAGAACCCAGGTCTCACGCATTGCAGGTGGATTCTTTACTGGCTGAGCCAGGGCACCCCTATCAATTCTGACCCTAAGCTGGTCCCCGGGCACCGACTCCTGATCAGCCCTATCTCCCTCCCTGCTTCCACCCCAGAACAGATCCAGTGGTGCCCCCAGGCCAGGCCCTGGGACTCCCTGGTCAGCCACCTCAGCAGCAGAAACCAGGATCATCAAGTTTGGCTCTATTAAACCTAAAAAAATAAATACATAAACAAACTCGTAAGCCTAAAAAGACAGTCGACT
Organism: Bubalus bubalis; assembly: GCF_019923935.1. Taxonomy (NCBI): domain Eukaryota; kingdom Metazoa; phylum Chordata; class Mammalia; order Artiodactyla; family Bovidae; genus Bubalus; species Bubalus bubalis. The sequence continues at coordinate 165,357,775 of NC_059159.1, forward strand.
CAGAGTGGGCTTTGCAGCCAGAACACTGGGCTCAAACCCCAGGTTTGGCACCTGCTTGGCGAGTGATCTTGGGTGAATCCCTTAACCTCTGTGCCTCAGTTTCCCCAGTGGTAGATGACTTAGGACAGTGGTCAGTAGCATCACTTATTGCTATTGTTATTACACTGTAATATCCTCATTCTACCTTGTCCCTATGCCTCTGCCACATACCTTGCCAGGGCCTGAGCGGAGCTCACCCAGGCACGGCGAGAAACAGTGCTCACTCTGGAATCAGGCAGAGTTTAATCCCCCACTTTTAATCTCTTACCAGCTGTGGAAAGGTTGCACAAATCGCTCCAACTGGCCGAGCCTCAGTTTCCTCTTGTGAAGAGGATCAAATGAGTTGACCCTGGCAGTATGCTTAGCCTGGGGCCTGGCAGCTTTTACTGCTCAGCAAATGCCAGTCTCCTTCCCCTGGTCCCCACCTGCCGCTGCTCCTCTACTGCTGTGCCTGGCTTGGGTCTCCAGGGTTACATCCCTGGCCTGGGGTCCAGGCCTTCCCCTGGGGGCTCTGAACAGAGTGAGTGGCTCAGCTGGCTGCTGGGAAGGTCACTCCAGCCAGCTCAACCTCAGTTCAGTTCAGTTCAGTCGCTCAGTCGTGTCTGATTGTTTGCAAACCGATGGACTGCAGCACACCAGGCCTCCCTGTCCATCGCCAGCTTCTGGAGTTTACTCAAACTCAAGTCCATTGAGTTGGTGATGCCATTCAACCATCTTGTCCTCTGTCGTCCCCTTCTCCTCCTGCCTTCAGTCTTTCCCAGCATCAGGGTCTTTTCTTTGCTATTCTTTGCATCAGGTGGTCAAAGTATTGGAGTTTCAGCTTCAGCATCAGTTCTTCCAATGAATATTCAGGACTGATTTTCCTTCGGATGGACTGGTTGGATCTCCTTGCAGTCCAAGGGACTTTCAGCAGCTCAGCCTGCAGCTTAGCAGCAGCTCAGCCTGCAGGAGCAGTAACACTTTTGCCTCTGTGAGCTGGCCTCCCTGGCGAGGGCTCTGAGCAGGAAGCCATCCTGGGGTTTCCCGAGCCTGGACAGAGCTCTGGACACAGTGAGAGGCCCGGCTGGAAACTCAGCTCCCCAAGCTCTGCAGACCCAGTGAGGCCCCTCCCAACTCAGGCTCCACGTCCTTCTCAGCACACTGGGACGGACGTGAGTCCTGCCTGTACTGTTTCCCAGGGTGGGGAGAGGATTGTTCTGCTTCCAGGAGCGTCGAGCTGACCTGTACCCACCTTTCTCTTGAGGAGAATTCTCAGGCCAAAGAATCACTTTTTCTAGAAAGCAAAAGCAGGTGAGCTAATGCTGCACCATCCCTGGCCTCTTCTACCTTACCTCTTCACACACTGGGGTCTGGGATACCAGCCAGGCTGGCGTCCCCACATGGTGAGTCCCCACTGGGTCGGGGGAAATGTCCAGGAGACGCACATGGCTGTGATCCCACTGAGTCCCCCTGCTCATGCCTACTCTGTGCCTGGCACACAAGGGCACCCAATGAACACCTTCATTTTAATACTGTTAATATTCTCTAATTCTTAGATAAGTACTTCCAAAACCCAGACTCATTCCCTTTAAAGAGTAAAGGAGGAAGGTAGGAAAGGAGGGAGGGAGAAGATATTCCCAGCCTCTGTTCTTGACCTTGACCTTTGGCAACCTCTGCCCCTTTTGGGGTCCTGATTCTCCAATCTGTGAGACAGGGGACCTGATGACCAGATCCTTTCTCCTTGGACCTTCTAGGAGCCTATGACAATGTGGTTTCCCCAGAAGGGATGTCTTATCAAGCCCCCTCAACAGTCCTCCAGCTCTCTTTCTGCCCCTGAATCTGACTCAGAGAGCTGAAAGAAGCCTGAAGACATGGGGGTTGGGAGGGGGCAGCCCAATGGCTCCCAGGAGGCCTGCTGTTGTTCAGTCCCTAAGTTGTGTCCAACTCTTTGCAACCCCATGGACTGCAGCACTCCAGGCTCCCCTGCCCTCTATCTTCCGGAGTTTGCTCAAATTCATGTCCATTGAGCCAGTGATGCTATCTAACCATTTCATCCTCTGTTGCCCTCTTCTCCTTTTGCCTTCAATCTTTCTCAGCATCAGGGTCTTTTCTAATGAATTGGCTCTTTGCCTCAGGTGGCCAAAATATTGGAACTTCAGCTTCAGCATCAGTTCTTCCAATGAATATTCAGGGTTGATTTCCTTTAGGATTGACTGGTTTGATCTCCGAGCAGTCCAAGGGACTCTCAAGTGTCTTCTCTAACACCACAGTTCAAAAGCATCAATTCTTCAGCACTCAGCTTTCTTTATAGTCCAACTCTCAGATCCACACATGACTACTGGGAAAACCATAGCTTTGACTATATGGACTTTTGTGGGCAGAATGATGCCTCTGCTATTGAATATGCTGTCTAGGTTGGTCATAGGTTTCCTTCCGAGGAACAAGTGTGTTTAACCCCCTTTTACAGCTGTGCCCAAGGAGGCCAGGACAGAAAGGATCTGCCTGTGTCAGGAGGATGTGGGGACGCAGGGAAGTCTTGCTCCTAGAACAGGGCCCCTCCGCTTTCTCAACGTGGCGGCCTTGGCAACACGTCATGGAAGAGGAGTTGCTAGATGGTGGAAAGCAGCTCCCTGGAAGGGAGAGGGTCTCGGAGCAGGATGGGGGCAGCCTGGGTGGGGGCCCTGAGAGAGGAGGCAAGTGAGAGGGAGAGTCTGCATCTCTGCACCCCAGCTCCCACCCCTCCTCCACTGCTGCTTGATGAGGCAAGAGGCCCGTAGGCGGAAGCAGGAAGCCAGGAGGGACTGCAACAAGTTCCACTTCCTGCCTCACCCCAGAAAAGGGGAAGGTCCCAAGTGCAGTGTTCACAGCCTCCCATAGACCGGGTGAGGACTGGGCAGGATGTGGGGGGACTGATTTCCCCCTCCACACTCCCCTCTCCTGCACTAGACATTCAGAATGGGTGGAGAGGCTGTGGGTGAGAAGACAGGGGAGGAGAAAGGCAAAGGGGAGTGTTAGCCCCAGGGTGGAGCAGAAATTCTGCACTACTCCCTTGGGGCTCAGCGAGTCCAAGTAACTTCCTTAGGGTCACAGACCTAGTCAGTAATGGAGACAAGAGTTGAGCCCAGGTGGTCTTACTCCAGAGTTTATCTAGAAGGAGAGCTTCTGGTGAAATTCCTGGGCACCCCAGATTCTAGGATTCGAGGACTCAGAGCTCATCAACAGCCTGGAGAGGACAGGTTGCCGCCCCAGGGTCACAGAGTGACCCTATGGTAGAACAAGGAAGGAATGCGTCCCCTAGCCCCAGGGTCTCTGGAGGCAGGAGGCAGTGGCTAGGGAAAAGTGTCACCCCTCCACCCCTCCACCTCTCCACCCCTCCACCCTGGCCGGCCCAGTACCTTGGCCCCAAGGCGCAGCTGGTCGATGGTGTTCTCGGCCTCGGCATACTTGGTGAGGAGCTTGTGGTAGTCCTCCTGCGGGAAGGGGGGCAACGAGGTCACACACCCGGCCTCTGACTGTGAGATTTCCCCCCACCCCGGGAACCCACTCCCCAAAGGGGGCCTCTGTGTGCCTCGGAGGGAAAGGGCTCAGTAGTGGCAGTTCAGCAGACCCCTGCAATACAGACCCCATGGCCAAATCCTGGAGGGTCTGAGGCCGCAGGACCACTCATGCACCAACCTGTCTATAGCCCTGACAGCGGCGATGGCCTCAGGGTCAGCTCACTGCGATGCATAACCCAGTCACAGAGAATCTCAGCTACTTGCCTATCTATCTGAACTCTGCCTGCATGTGTCTCCCCCATGGCTCTGCTCCCAGGAGTTAAGTAATATGTGCTTAGTAAATATTTCTGAATGGCTGATTGAATGAACCATCTAAGGGTCCATTGGTAGGAAAATAGAAGACTTGAAAATCACAGTTGCATTTACTCAGAGTTACAACCTGCCAGAAACAAAACTGAAGTGCTTGTTAAAACAAGTCCTTACAGAGGAAAAGCAAAAACAAATGTCACTGGTCACCTTTGAAGGAGGCCAGGGAACCGATGCATTGTTCTGAAAACTGGTCGTTAGAAGGACAGAATCCAGCATTTCTCCTGTCTTTCCCATGTGAATGAGCCCTTGGTAACCAAACAGTTGATGAAGGAAAGTTTTATTTTATAGAAGATTTCCAGGAAAAAAAAAAAAAAAGCAGGATACTACCACTGTCGCCCTCAGTGAAAGCCTGGATCAAGGTAATGGCCATCAATGGTCAGTATCACAAATGAGACCAGCAGGCAGTTCACGCTTCCTGAAGGCACCACCTATGATGGACTCTTGCCAAAAATCCCTACCCACATGGAACTACGATCGGGGGGAAATAAGCAAATGACTACAACCTGGAAACACCTCTAGTTCTAACTGGGCAAAACACAGGACAAAGAGAGGACAAGGAGACATATGAAAAGATATCAGAGGGTGTATCATAAAACCCCAGAATGTGGGAGACTCTGCAGGACAGAACTGATTCCTTTAACAGATAAATTACACAGAAGAAAGAGATTTGGCAGAAAATGCAAAGAAGGGACTTCCCTGACAGCCCAGTGGTTAAGACTTTTTGTCTTCAAATGCAGGGGATTTGGATTTGATCGCTGGCTAGAAAGTTAAGATCCCACATACCTCTCGGCCAAAAAAAAAAACCAATAAAGACTTTAAAAATGGTCCACATCAAAAAAAAAAAAAAGCAAAAAAGGCAGAAGGTGATGGTGAGAGACTTGAAGGTACAACAACCAATACCTATCTGAGCCGTGTGTGGATCCTGATTCAAACAAACTGAAATAAGCCATTTATGAGACAAAGGGGGAGATCTGAATACTGACTGGACATTGGTTAATATTAAGGAATGGGCATTAAGTTTTAGGTAGGCCGACGATTATCTTTAAGAGTGATTCCTTATTGTTAGATATACACACTGAAATATTTGAGGGTTAAATGATTTGATGCCTGAAATTTGCTTCAAAATACCCCAGGAGTAGCAGGTGAGAGGTCGAGGAGGAGAGGCCGTTGATGAAAAAGGTAGATACGGCTGTGTGATCGGGCTTCAGGGCTCATCACTGCTATTTTCTCTCTTGTATGTTTCCAGTTTTTCTTAGCAGGACTTGAAAACAAACACAGCCTATCCTTATAGCATGAGTGCAATCACTGGTTTTTTTTTTGAACAACAGGCTTGGGAGTATCTTCATCGCTGGGGGTGCAACACTCCCATCACGAGCAGGGGGCTCCTGGTTGGCCCCTCCAGATCCTCTAGACCGCCCCCCCACCCGCCCCCGCCAATCCTATTCAGCCTCCAACCCACACCAGCAGGCGCCTTGGTGTGGAAATGAGTCAGGCTTACCTGGAGCTGATGGACAAGCTTGGTGGCTTGCTCGGGTGTCTGAAATTCTTGGGGCACCCTGGTGATAGGGTGGGTAGGAGGTGGGTTCTTTCCAGGGCAGACATCTCCACTGCTCAGCAGCACCTCCCGCACAATCTCAGCAGGAGACTTGAAGATCAGTGGCTTGGCAGGGCCCTCGGGCAGCCTACTGTGGCTCCTGGCCTTGGGGGGGCGGTAGCTCTCATCTTTGGGGAACTTCACCCGGGGTCCCACCTTGGAGAAATCAGGGAGCGGGTAGTTCAGCCGCCCCCGGCCGTACTTGGGGGCATCAGAAGATGAGTGGCCAGCCAGAGTGGCTCCTGGCCTGGGGGGTGGCCTGTCCTGCCGAGCTGGCCTAGGGGAGGGGTTGGGAGGGCTGATGGAGCCGGTGAATCGGGAAGGGAGTGGCTTAGGTGATATCCGTGTCTGCTTCCAGGACTGGTCCCCGGGCTGAGGGCAGGAGAGGCTGCTGTTTTCTCTCCTCCATCTGTCTGCAGGACACTGGAGGCTCTGGGCGGGTGGTGCTGAGGGTCCCTGGAATTCCGTGGGCGTTACCAGAGCAACACTTCCTTCAGTTCTGTCATTTGGGTTGAGGAGGTGGTGGCTGGGGCTCTGGGGTGAAGTTTCTGCCAGGGCAGTGGGCTGGGGTACATCAGTCTCTCCTTCCCAGGTAGAATCCAGGTTGTCACTGGGGTGATTTAGGCTCACAGTCCCACTGCTCCAGGACCTGGGTGAGCTGAAGTCAACAGTTGGGTTGACCTCAGAATGTTCTGGAAGTTTGTCTCCACTGGCTTGTTTGCTAGAAGCCACCCAGCTTGCAGGCTGACCCCAGTCCAGAGTGGTGGGGCTGGTGCTCCCATGGCCCCCTGAGCTGAGATAGGTCTCATACCCCAACCTCGGGGAGCTCTCTCCAGCTTCCTGGACCTCAGGACCTTGCAGAGCCTCACTTGGATCCTCTTTGGTCATGTCCGATTGAGGATCCTGCTGGGGGAGCCAGCTGAGAAGCAAGTTGGAACTTTCTGGGCTGTCCTCATCCTCTTCTTCAGATTCTGGAAAGACACATCATGGCTTCATATACACTAGACCTGGACTCACCGAGTCCCATTACCTAGGTCATCTCAACCCCTGGGCTTTCATTTTCTTAATATGGGGTGATGGCAAGAAGCCCAGTAAATTCCCCCATATGGACAAATACTTACCTAATACTTCCTCTGGTGGTCTCAAAGGTCTTCCAACCTCAATCCTTAAACCTGGTTGTCCCCCTAGTGTTTTCTGTCTCAGCAAATGGAAACATCACCCCATCCAACTGCACAAGGCAGAAACCTGCAGGGTGTCTTTGCTATTTCCCTTTCCCTAAACCTCACAATCCAACCTGTCACCTGCTCCGTTCCTGGTTACCTCCTAGGGTGCTCTCAAACTCACCTACTGCCCTAAAGCCTCTTGCCTGGACCGCTGTAGCAGCCACTTAATCATCTTATCCTCCATCTGAAAATTCACCAGTATCTTCCTGTTGTTCCCAGGACAGAGCTGAGCCTTTGACAGGACAGGGCTGAAGGTCCCTGTCTCCATCCCCCATTAGCTCTCCTGTTCCAGCTCTTTCCACGGTCCCTCTCAGTCTTTCCCTGGTCTAGCCGTGCCACATCCTCTCTTGCCACAGGGCCTCTCTACATGCTGACCTCTCTGGTAGGGTCCTCTTGCCCTCTCTTTGCCTAGTTAACTCCTATTTGTCCTTCACACATTAGCTCAACCTTGACCTCATCAAGGCAGTCTTCTCTAACCTTCCTAACTTAGGTCAAAATCTCCCTTTTATAGGCTTTCACATGACTGAATACCTCTACTTTGAAATACTTATTACAGTGGCAGCTTTCTATTTATTTATGTGATTGTTTGATTAATATTTTCTTCCCCCACTATACTGTAAGCTCCATGAGGACGAAGATACCCTCTGCTTTTATTTACTATTGTATTTGCAGAGGAACTGCTCAATATTGGTTGACAGAATAGAAAGAAGAAGGAAGGGAGGGATAAAAGACAATAATGCATGCAAAACTCCCCCAAAATGGATAGTTGTTGGAATTATTATACAGTAGGTGCTCAATATTCATTCATCCATCCTACTCACCCACCATCCCACTCATCCATTTGTCACCCACTCATCCATTGATCCGGAGAAGGCAATGGCACCCCACTCCAGGGTTCTTGCCTGGAGAATCCCATGGACAGAGGAGCCTGGTAGGCTGCAGTCCATGGGGTCGCTAAGAGTCAGACACGACTGAGTGACTTCACTTTCACTTTTCACTTTCATGCACTGGAGAAGGAAATAGCAACCCAGTCCAGTGTTCTTGCCTGGAGAGTCCCAGGGATGGGGGAGCCTGGTGGGCTGCTGTCTATGGGGTTGCACAGAGTCAGACACGACTGACGCAACTTAGCAGTAGCAGTATCCATTAATCCAACCATCTATCTTTCCAATAATCCATCCATCCACCTATCCACCCACTCACCCATCCCTCATCCACTCACCTACCTATCCATTCATTACCCATCCATTTACCCACTCATCAACCTATCCATCTATCCATTCACATATCCACTACCCACTCACCTATCAACCACTCACCCAATCATCCACTCATCCATCTATTTATCCACCTATCTGCCTATCCACCCACCCATCCATCCATCCATCCATCTATCCATCTATGCATCATCCATGAAGTCAATGCTTATTGAGCACTTACACTGTCCCAGACCCCATGTCCGCCTCTGGCACAGATCCCGAGTTTCAGGAGATACAGTCTGGGTACCACCAAGCACAGACTCTCTGCTCTGGCAGATGCACCTTTGCCATAATCTTTATGTCACTCTTTGCTCCCCCATGCTCTTTCCTCTAGCCTTGGCACTTCTATATCTTTCCACTCCTTAAAATTTCCTTTAGCCAGCCTCTCTTGTTTACAGCAGATTAAGTAACTTGCTCATGCAGTGGCTCAGAGCAGTTCTGGACTTGGAAGCAAGGTCCCAGCTATGAAGGCAAGTTAATCTCTGCTGATGGGGAACATGGCGGTGGAATGAAGAGGTCGGACTTTGGAACCAGGCAGCCGTGGGTTCATTCCTGGCTTTTCTGATCCCTCACAGGGCGCCATGAATAAGAAGTTGACCGCTGTGGCGGTCTTTATCTGGAGGCTAGTCTCCTACTGGCAGAAGGCGGTGAGTAAAGAAGGAGGCACGGTTTGTGCCCTGCCCAGCCCTGTGCCTGGGACAGAGTAAGGACACAGGATGTGGCAGCGGCTGTTACATCACAGCAGGGGGCAACCACGTGACCTCAAGGAGAGATCCCATTTGCCATTCCCTGAGGAGAGCTCAGAAATGGCTCCCGAGTGGGTAGCTGTGGGCAAACGCCACTTTACACAGACCTGGCCTAAGGAACCTGGGGTCACTGCACAATCTGCTATCAGCCTGATGGCTTCTCTGACATCCATGAGGGCCTACCTGATTGCAGAATCCTAAGACGGGGGTGTTTCACTCATATTCAAATGTAGTAGGCACAACGTAATCAAACTCGATGGTATTATTATTCCCATTTCACAGATGGGGAAAATCAAGCTTCAGAAAGGAGAAAGGACTTGCTGAGCCAAGCTAGGAATTTAGTCTCAGTTGTTTTTGATGCAAAGAGAACGGTTATTTTAGAAAACAAGGGAAGCCAACATTCTCGTTGCTAACTGGGATTTTAAAAAATTGTAAAAATGGGCATAACCCCTGAACCAGGCAATTAAAATTATCAAGGTTATTATCAAATCAGGTGTGCAAAGATAGACTAATGCCATATCTCTGCATTATTTGTAATAGCAAAAAACTAGAAATTACCCAATGCTCAGCAGTAAAAGGATTGGCTCAACAAATTACAGAATACCCACACCATGGAATTCCTAAGCAGACATTAGAAATGATTTGTGGAAGAATATGTGATAAGCTGGGAAAGTGTTCGTATCTGTTAAGTTACAAAAAAGGAAGCTACAATATAGCTTGTAGAATGGTCTATATTCATATTACATATATATATATTTTCACACATATGAAAAAGAGCAGCTATCTGGATTATGAGTAATTTTCAGTCTTTTTCTATTTTGGTTTGTATTTTCTGATTTTTCTGCAATGGACAATACTGTTTATATAATTTAAATCTTTAAAAAAATTTAAATTATAGGCTTCATTAAGTGGATAACAAACAATGTCTTACTATATAGCACAGGGAACTCTGCTCAATGTTATGTGGCAGCTGGATGGGAGGGAAGTCTGGGGGACAAAGTATACATGTATATGAATGACTGAGTCCCTTTGCTGTCCACCTGAAGACATCACAACATTTTTAATCAGCTATACTTCAACATAAAATTAAAAGTTAAAAAAAATTTAAGCATAGACTTCATAGATTTTAATTTAAAAAATTCTGAAACTCCACACTCACTTCCCACCTCCCTCCCGCTAGAAGGTGGGATGTTCAGGGTACCACTGTGGCATTGTAGGGGAGTCAGCCTCACCGGCTTCTGAAGACTCTCCAGATTCGGGATCCGGGCACCCAGCAGGCTGTGAGTCTGGGCCCCACTTCAGTGGCTGCAGGCACTGCTGGGCCTGGCGGAAGTCCTCCAGGAGCTCGGGGCTGCTCGCGGTGGGAAAGGGTCCCTCCTCTTCTGAGCTGCGTGTGCCACTCTCATCAGCATCCTTTCCCTTTTCAGCCCAGGCCCAGCGCCGCCGCTGGGGCCCCTTCCCCAGGCCTGGCTCGACCCAGTGGACCTCTGTTCCAGAGCTGGCCATTGGGCCTGGCCTGCGTTTCACCTGGGCCCCTTCATTTTCAGGAGGTGGAGCTGCCCCTATGGGCACCAGAGTCCCCACTGGCCCGTCTTAGCACCAGCCATCCTGCTTGTGGCCTGTCAGGGACACAAACAAAGGGAGACCATGAGTCCTCGAGCCCCCTCCTGTCTTCAGGAGCAGGAATCAGCAGCAGGAACTTTGCAATCAGAAGCCCTGGTTCAGTCCTGGCTCCAGCCCTTTGAAGCTGCCTGACCTTGGCCCGATCATTCCACCTTGGATTCCTTCATGAGTAAAACTGGGGTAATAATTCTTCTTTCTCTAAAGAGTTTTGTAAAATGACCTGAGATACAGGATAAGGAGCCCAGACGTCAGCAAACGGCAGGGTTCCCTGTGTGCCGTGACCGTGGGCCAGGGTCCCCATGTGGGCGCTGGGGCACAGGCCCTGTTCACTTGAGAACTGAGAGCCCAGAGGTAGCAGACAAACAACCGCAATTGCAAATCCAAGTGAGAGTGATGGGGAAGCCCAGGGAGGGATCCCGGGGGTCCAGAGCTGGCCCAGAAGGTCAAGATATAGGTCCCATGTAGAGAGCGTGTCCTCTGGGAAACTTCCTGAGCCCCCTCGGGTAAGAATCAAGACTGGGAGTGAGGGAATGGTGAAAACAGCATTCCGGTACCCCAGATAATTGAAAACAGGTACTCAAATGAATACATGTGCACACACTTTCCTAGCAGCACCGCTTGTAACCACCAAAAGGTAGAAACAACCCAGACGTCCATCCATGGATGAATGGACCACCGAGTTGTGGTCCATCCACACAGAGGAGTATGGTCCGGCCACAAAAAGGAATGAAGCGCTCACACATGCTACAGGGATGAACCTCCAAAACAGGATGCTAAGTCAAAGAAGCCCAATACAAAAGGCCACAAACTGTATGATTCTGTCCATATGGAATATCCACAATAGGTGAATCCACAGAGAAAGGAGACTAGTGCTCTTAGCTGGGGCAGAGGGGAGTGACTGCTGAGCGGACATAGGTGTCCTTTTGGGGTGATGAAAATGTTTTGAAACTAGATAACAGTCGTTGCACAGCTTTATAAATATACTAAATGCTGCTGAATTGTTCACTGGAAAGTGGTTAGATTCATGTTGTGAATTTCACCTCAATTGGAAAAAAACAAAAAGAGCATTCCAGGCAGAAGACCATCAAGTACAAAGGCCCGGAGGCAGGAGGGGCACGTGGACATGGCTTCTTGATGGCGGTGCTATCTGCGGGCAGGGGCTGGGGCTCTGAGAACAGACAGTGTGGGCCTGAGACGTGATGACCAGACCCGGGGGCCCCCTGGGGCCTGTTCAGGAATTTGCAGCATATCCCTGACTTGGGAGAGCACCCAGAGGCGTGGTTACAAGTTTCACTCCGGCTGCTTGGGGAGAATGAGCCAGAAAGGAGAGGCTGGCTACTGAGAGAGCCATGGCAAGGGAAGGATGGCTGGAGAAGGGCTCCTCACCACCTGCCTTCTCTCCTCTCTTCTTTTCCCTCTTTTCTTCTTCCCTCCCATCTCCTCTCCCCTCCTGCTATGGCCAGCACCCCCCAAACACTCCCTCTGAGTCCTAGAAACACAAAGCTGGCAGAGCAGTGGCATGGTCCCACCCAAGGGGCTCCTGCAAAGGACCCACTCTGCAGATGGGGAAACTGAGGCCCAGAGCGTGAAGGGGCCTTGCCTGAAGCCGTGCACAGGTCAGGACAAGGCTGTCATGAGACGTCACCTTGCAGTTAGGGTAGTTAGGGTCCTGGCTCTTCCCTCCATACCCTGGGGACAATGAGAATAACTCCAGGCCTCTCAGGACAGATTTATCTGTGTTTGTCCCTGCAGCCTCGTGAGTGATCGGGTCCTGGTCAGAGCCTTGGTTTTTACCGTTGAGAAAAGCCAGCAGGCAACAATTTCTCGACAGAGTCCCCCAGGGATCAGCACAGCCCGAGAAAGTCTGCCGTCTACTCAAGGGCCGGCGTAGGAACGGGGAATAACACTGTTCTCTCTCTGGTCTCAGGGTCCTCACCCTCTTCCCCTGACCCAATTGTCTTCCCTCCTCCTCGAGTGTCCCCCAGATCACCCTGTAAGCCTCTGCGTGATCGCCACCACACAGGCTGGACCCTCTCTCTGCTGGCCCAGACAAGACGCTTTACTACCTGTTCTCAATCTGTTCTCACCCCAAACAGGTAAGGAGGTCAAAAGAAAACTAGTTTTCAAGTGAGAAAACTAGACCTCAGCATGGAGGGGTGACGTAGCCGAGACCACCCAGCTGGTTAGTGACAGCAAGATTGCGACTGTCGCTCGTGGGCACAGTGGGGGAAGGAGAGGGCGGCTGGATTGAGAGCGTGGCACTGACACATGTGTATTACTATATACAAACGAGACCACCAGTGGGAAGCTGCTGTGTAACCCAGGGAGCTCAACCTGGCGCTCCGGGACAACCCTGAGGGGTGGGACGGAGCGGAGCGGTGGAAGGAGGTTCAGGAAGGACGGGACTGTGTCTGCTTACGGCTGATTCACACTGTTGTGTGGCAGAAACCAAAACAACACTGTAAAGCAGTTATCCTCCAACTAAAGTTTAAAAAAAAAAAGAATTTGTAACAATCGACTTTGGCCCAGTGAGGGGCCAATTTTTTTTTTTTTAAATCACACACCATTAAAAATATATTTGCTCATATACCTAATACATGTGTATTTCTGATAACATTATCCACATGACTTCTCACGTGAACATGTTAAAAAAAAAAAATATATATATATATAATTGAATTTTTTAAAGATCCAATAGAAAACAAATATTTGAAAAGGAAGTTCTAATCCTTGCTCCTTATACTCTCTTGGGGGTCTGTACCCCTCTTGGAAATTCCTGATAACTTGAGCGCTCATACAAGAGACAGATTCACTTTGCTATATAGCAGAACCCAACATAACAATGTAGAGCGATTATACTCCAATTAAAAATAAAAGACAAAAAGAAAAAAACAATTCACTTGTTTTGCCTAATAGTAATAAAGACTCAAGGGAAAAAAAAAATCCTCTAAGAATGCAGAGCCCTAGGTTGACCCAAACAGAGCAGGATTGCAGGGCCTGGGACAGGGCCCAGGAATCTGCATTTTAAACAGCTCTTCAGGCAAGGCCCATTCTTTGCCCTTGACTAGTATTCTTGCCTGGAGAATCCCAGGGACAGAGGAGCCTGGTGGGCTGCCATCTATGTGGTCACACAGAGTCAGACACGACTGAAGCGATTTAGCAGCAGCAGCAGCAGGCCTTCCGGACCCTGCTGCTATGGCAGGTGTAGGAGGTGCTGAAAGCCGTTGCTTTTCTCTTTTTGAAACTTCTGCCAAGGAAGGGGGTGGGGGAGGCATGTGGGGTTTTCTGATGCTTTAAAGGGCTTTTTTCTGGTCGTGCCACAGAGCAGCCCGCCCAATCACAGGGGCCTCGGGCGCACAAAGAGGAACATCCTGTCTCCTGGGATGACTCAGTCATGGCAGAAATCTCACTGTGACCAGGGGTAACCGCCTGTCAGAGGCAGCTGCGGTCACTGGCTGGACTTTTGCATATGTTCCCCTGTGAGCCTTTCGTGAGCAACACCCCTGCCTTTTGTGCAAGCCACAGGCTCCAGGACCAGTCGGTCAGCCAGTCAGTCAACAAACACACATGAGTGCCAATCACATGCGGACTTCATGCTGGGCCAGGACAGTTTTTCACTAGGCAACCGAGAAAGAGAAGCAGGCAGGGGTCCAGAGACAAGCTTCTGGGCTTGGTGCAGCTGCTCCACCTTGAACAGCTGGGCTTCAGTTTTCTCACCAAAATGGAGAAAACGCCACCTGCCTTTCAACCGCGGGAGGCGGCACCCTATGAGGGTGGGCTGGGAGGTAAGAACTTAGAGTTTCCTGGTTGACTTGTTGGCTTCTGAAGACCACAGACTCACAACTCTCAACTCCCTCCTCCTCCTTGAGATCCTACTTCATAGTAACAGATATTAACACATATTGAATGCCCAGTGGGTGCAAATTAACTTGAAAAAAAAAAAAACAAAAAAACCCTGGGACTTCCCTGGCTGTCCAGTGGTTGGGATTTATTTCACCTATCTAGGGTGCAGGTTGGGACCCTGATTGGGGAGCTAAGATCCTGTGTGGCTCGAGGCCAAAAAACCAAAACATAAAACAGAAGCAATATTGTAGCAAATTCAATAAAGACTTTAAAAATGGTCCACATCAAAAGTTTAAAAAAAAAAAACTCAGCCCTGTGATCTACTGTGTGCCAAGCGCTACACCATACACGAGGAATACAGACATGAGTAAAAGCATTCCAAAATTTCAGATGAGGGGTACAGAAGGGCTATTGTTGCAGGAAGCCTGAAACTGGGCCTGAGAGACAAAGGGTTTGGAGGAAGAAGAAGAGGAAGGGCGTTACAGGCAGAGGGAATGGTACAGGCAGAGGTGCAGAGGTCTGAAAGGGCGAACAGAAGTTGGCTGAGGCTATGGCAGGGCCCCTGACTGAGGGCCAAAGGCAGGCTGGTTCTAGTCGGCCTTCTGAGGGCACATGGCGGCTTCCGAGGGGCGGTGGGGTTGGGGGGCTGAGCTCGGGAGAGCCCCAGGAGCACTGAGTCTCATCAGGAGCTGGGCTGTCCTGGAGGGGGCCCTGCCAGCCCTGGGGGAGCTAGCCCCAGAAGGCAGCGCCAGCCACTCCCCGCGCCTTTGGTGCGCCACCTCCCTGCTGCTCAGACGGTAAAGCGTCTGTCTACAACGCGGGAGGCCCGGGTTCGATCCCTGGGTTGAGAAGATCCCCTGGAGAAGGCAGTGGCAACCCACTCCAGTACTCTTGCCTGGAAAATCCCATGGATGGAGGAGCCTGGTGGGCTACAGTCCATGGGGTCGTAAAGAGTCGGGCACAACTGAGCGACTTCACTTTCCTTTCCCTGCCGCCACGCCACCTCTCGCCTGGTTCTCCTGAGGGTCTCTGAGCCCCTTGTGGTGTCTCTCCACTTCCTGAGGGGCTCAGCCACCCCCACGGGGCTTCTCTGTCCCCTCAGTCCAAAAGTGAAGACCCTTCCCTTCATGGCTCTGTCCCCAGGTTCTCCTCTGCCAACTTCAGCTGCACAGCCCACCTCTGCCCACCTACCCTGCCCTCCAAAACCCTGTACTGTCCAGTCAGGGCTCTCCGAGGCAGCCCCCACCACACCCACCCAGTCCCTGACATCTCCCAAATGTAGAAACCGAGCCGGAGGGAGGCGGTCAGCTTTCACAAGACCTCACAGCCCGGAAGTGTGGCCAGTGATCGAAACCCAGGGCTTGTGACTCTGAAACCAAGTCCATCAGACTCGGTGGGCAGTGAGAGGAAGGGGAAGGAACCCCCCTCTGCCCTTTACCAAGTGGCTGGTCCTCTCCGAAAAGGCAGGGCTTTTGAGCTCACAGCCCTGTACTCAGCTGCCCTCCGTGGCTAGCTGGCAGGGCACAGACCTGCTGTTATCAAGGCGGGGGGGTGGGGGAGGTGTCCTGCCAGCTGTGTAGAAACTAGTTCCCTGAGTTCCCCAGCCACTTTCCACACTGGATGTGCCCCCTGCCCATCAGCGGTAGTAGAGGGCCAGGAGAAAGAGGAGAGATGCCCCTCGCTGCTGTGGACTCTTGTTCCACCAATCTAATTCCACCAATCTAAAAACTGGGCTGGGTCTGGGGGCCCCTCCCTGGCTTCTCTCCTTGTCCTTGTGCAGCAGAAGGGCCACTCTTTAATGGGGACCCCACCTCCCACTGCATCCTGGCTGCTCCCCATCCATGCATCATGTCTGAAGCCCCTTAGCAGCCCATGGGATGAACTCGCCATGTGCAGAGAAGAAAGAACTCCCCAGGCACAGAGAGGGACCAGCGCTTGCCCAAGTTCACAGAGATCAGAACCAGAGCTCAGGCTGGGATCCAGGATTCCGAGGCTTGAGGAAATGCCCCCCAAATCCACCCCTGCCCCTGGGGGCTGGGCTCCCGAAAGCCGCAGAGAAGTAATACGGCTGCCGCAGCTGCCACTTCCTGGCTGGGCTGGTCCAGATGCCTGGACTGTCCCAGAGAGCCTGTGACTGGCCCGTCCAGGGGGAAGGCGGCTCCTCTGACCCCCCATCCTCCTCCGCTCCCTCACCTCTCTCAGGCTCCACCACCATCCTGCTGGCCCAGGCTCAGGGGACCTGCATGTGAGGTCTTTGTTCCAAACCTGGGGAGCCCCCTGTCTCCACGGCACCCTGGCCCGCCTCCAGGCCGCTCTGCCAGCCCCAGCCGCTGCTCACAGACAAGCATCGCTCCCCACCTCTCCCCGCCCCTGCTGTGGCTGAGGCCGCCTTGCCTCGGCAGGAAGCGCCCAGCCTTATTTCCTACAAGTGTTTCTCAGAAGGAGGGGGTTTGTCTGTGCGCAGAGTAAGAGGGAACAGAGGGAGCTTAACCCCTTGCAGGCCCTCTGCGGGTTGGCACCGCTCAGCAAAGGACTTGAAGAAACTTCCAGTGTCAGAGCTTGGGACCATCTCCACCAGAGTATACAATGGGGACAAAAAAGCCCAGAGAAGGTCAGAGAGTTGGCCAGGGTCACACAGCATGCTGAGCCTGGAAGGAGGCCTCCAGCAGCCTCAACCCTCTAAGAGCTTTCTCCACAGCCCCTACTCTGCAGATCATGACCTTGTTCGAAGCCCCCTCACTAAGGCACAGTGCCCATCTGTACAATGGGAGCCTAGGCTGGGATTGGATGGGAACAGGAGGCAGATGCTTGCTTGGCACCCTTCCAGCCCTTTGCAGCCTGTAGGATGAACTCATCATGTGCCAATAAGCACACCCCAGGCACCAGCGTTTGCCCAAGTTCACTGAGATCAGAATCAGAGATCAGGTTGGGATCCAGCTAGAATACTCTGGCCTGTCTGCCAATACCTCAGGGAGGCTTCCAACACCTCAGGGAGGCTGCAATGATTCCTGCCATCCCACCCACTGTCCTCCTCCCAAGCTGGGCCTGTAATTAAGAGGGATATTTTCCAGGCATCATGGAGGTAGAGAACTGGCTGATTGCTGTTCAAACTGAACTTCACTGGCAGGGCACAAGACAGGCCAAGCCCTGGCTCCACTAGACATAGACAGTAAACAATCATGGAGAGAGACAGAGAGGGTGACATGAGATGAAGATCCATATCCCAGGCTGCTTTCAGTAACACTGATGCCTAGGTTCACCCAGAGTAACAGCATCAGTCTTTGGGCATCAGTGATTTTAAAGTGTCCCAGGTGACTGGAATGTGTGGCCCTGGTAGCCAATCTGTGGGTCAGAGGGTCATGTGTTGGGGCAAAGAGTTTGGGGATGGCCAGGAGGGTCTTTGTGAGAAGGTGACATTCAAACAGGGGACCAGAAGGAAAAGATGGGCAGGAGTAAGCCACAAGAAGGGCTGAAGGTAGAGTATTCTGGAAGGGTGAGTGCAAAGGGCAAGGTGGGAACCAGCGGGGCTTTCCCTGGGAACAGCAAGTGTGTGTGTGCAGAGCAGAGTGAGCCAAGGTGGAGAGGGGTGGCCTCAGTGTCCGTCCCCTGCAGTCTGGCTCCCAGCCCTGGCCCTGCCCAGGATCCAGGGATTCTGATTCAGGAAACAGAAAAAGACACTGTGGCCTCTGTGTTGTCCAAAAAGCCCTCTGATTAGTGCTGCTGAGCAGCCAGGTTTGGAAACTACCCAGGTAGGACAGAAAAATGTATTTTACAGACAGTTCGGACCTGGCTTCAAATCCCAGTCCCACCTCTTTCTTGAGAACTCTGTGACCTTTGAGCCTTCACCTCAGCCTTCCAAGCCTCAGTTTCTTCATTTATAAAACAGGGATAAGAAGAATAGCCGCTCTGCAGGACTGCTGCCAAGATCCAGTGAGGTAACATTTGCAAAGTGCAGAGCCCCGGTGCTTGGAGCATACACGTGAGAAGGAATGAATGAATTCTCCCAAGGTCAGCTTGTATCCGGCAAAGCTAGAACCGGGTGCCCTCATCCCAGTAATCACCCCATCCCCTCCCCTGCCTTTTTCTCACATCTGGGGGGCGGGGTCTACCCGCAGCCTCAGCCAAAGGTGGAACGGAGCCAATTCCTAATAAGGCTCCTCCCTGCCAGTTCTGGTGACCATGTGGGCCATTGTGTGAGGGGCGGGCTCCCCTGACACCCCGTCACTCACTCACTCTCTCCCTCCCTGGCCATTAATTCAGGCAGCACTGCCATCAAAATGCCAGGTGGCTGCTGCTTCCAGGCACGCCGTGCAGCCCCTAAATAACCCCCCACCCCTAACTTAGAAGCAGGCGCCGAACCCCAAGGGAGACAGCCCCTGTGTGCCCTGTTCCATCTCCTTGACACCCCAGGCTTACCAACCCTTCTCCCTTCCTTTGCTTGTGTGGTGCCCTCCGCCAGCACATCATCTCCAACTACAGGCCGAATGCTACTTAACCAACCAAGCTCATTCATTATATGGTTACCCTGGCACCTGCCCTGGGCTTCCTTGGTGACTCAGATGGTAGAGAATCTGCCTGCAGTGTGGGAGACCTGGGTTTGATCCCTGGGTCGAGAAGATCCCCAGGAGAAGGGAATGGCAACGAACACTCACTTTTTGAACCCACCCTTCTGTACGCAGCTTGGCCCCCATCTTTGACTCAAGTGCGCAGGCCAGAACCGACCACCATGCTGGATACTTCCCTCTTACACCCCATAACCAATCCATCATCAACTGCTAGTGATTTTATTTCCTAAATCTCATTGGAATCCATTCCGTCACTGCATCCCTACGTGGCCTCTTGTAACAGCATCTCCTGGAAAGCCCAAGGATCTCTCTAGGCCCTTCCGAACACTGTACCAAGTGCTCTTCGCAAAACGGACATGTCCAAACACAGCCCTTCTCTGCTTAAAACATTGTGCTAAGCTGCCCACTATTCTGAGAAAGAAGATGAAACTCCACAGCTAGGCTGCACTCCAGCCTCTCTGTCCTCAGCATGCTTGGGGAACACGGGGGGCTCCTTGGTGTCCCTGGGACAAACGTACAGTGCCCCCCTCTTCACTCAACCCCACTTCTTCTCCCTGGTGACTTGCAGTCAGCCTGCAGATCCCAGAACCATGTGCCCTTTTTGCAGACTTGCCAGTTGGAATTAGACGTTGGGTCTGCTTCCCAGGTGCCTATGGTGGTAAAGAATCTGCCTGCCAATGCAGGAGGCATAAGAGACGCCGGGTCAGGAAGATCCTCTGGAGGACGAAGTGGCAACCCACTCCAGTATTCTTGCCTGGAAAATCCCACAGACAGAGGAGCCTGGCAGGCTACAGTCCATAGAGTCGCAAAGAGTCGGACGTGACTGAGCACGGTCTGCCTGACACCTGGGAGCTCTGTGAAGCACACCACTACCCAGCGCCCAGCACAGACCCTGACGCGCAGGAGAAGCGCGGCGGACGCCTGCTGGCTGATCTTCTGAATCTAGCCTGTCATCCCAGCCTTGTTTGTGGCCCTCACAGCCACCCAGTGAGGCTGACGTGACACCCCCAGTTTACAGGTAGGTAAACAGAGGCCTCAGATACGCAGATGACACCACCCTTATGGCAGAAAGTGAAGAGGAACTAAAAAGCCTCTTGATGAAAGTGAAAGAGGAGAGTGAAAAAGTTGGCTTAAAACTCAACATTCAGAAAATGAAGATCATGGCATCCGGTCCCATCACTTCATGGCAAATAGATGGGGAAACAGTGGAAACAGTGTCAGACTCTATTTTTGGGGGCTCCAAAATCACTGCAGATGGTGACTGCAGCCATGAAATTAAAAGATGCTTACTCCTTGGAAGGAAAGTTATGACCAACCTAGATAGCATATTGAAAAGCAGAGACATTACTTTGCCAACAAAGGTCCGTCTAGTCAAGGCTATGGTTTTTCCTGTGGTCATGTATGGATGTGAGAGTTGGACTGTGAAGAAAGCTGAGCACCAAAGAATTGATGCTTTTGAACGATGGTGTTGGAGAAGACTCTTGAGAGCCCCTTGGACTATAAGGAGATCCAACCAGTCCATTCTGAAGGAGATCAGCCCTGGGATTTCTTTGGAGGGAATGATGCTGAAGCTGAAACTCCAGTACTCTGGCCACTTGATGCGAAGAATTGACTCATTGGAAAAGACTCTGATGCTGGGAGGGATTGGGGGCAGGAGGAGAAGGGGACGACAGCGGATGAGATGGCTGGATGGCATCACTGACTCGATGGACGTGAGTCTGGGTGAACTCCGGGAGTTGGTGATGGACAGGGAGGCCTGGCGTGCTGCGATTCATGGGGTCGCAAAGAGTCGGACACGACTGAGCGACTGAACTGAACTGAACTGAACTGAAACAGAGGCCCCAAGAGTCACAACAACTTGCCCACAGTCACAAAGCTGGTGAGTGCCGCTAGAGATTCAGACGCGCAAAGACCCAAGTCTTAACAGCCATGCTTGGTCCTCACACTGTATATACTGTGGAGATCATTAATAATCCAGGCACCAGAAAATCAGGAGGGGAGCTTATATCCCGAATTGCAACTCACTAAGTCAACGTTCTGACTTTATAAGGAGGCTCTGGTTCCTCACAAAGCCTTTCGGTTTTCTGAAGTGCTTTCCCATCCTTCACAGCATTAGATGCTTGAGAAACACCTTGGGAAATGGGCAGGACAAGGATATGATTTCATCATATGCATCAGGGAAACAGAGGCCCAGAGATGGGTCAGAAGCAAAGGAGCAAACACAAACCTTTGGCCCCTACTGCCAGCGACTTAGCAGCAGCAGCAGCCAGGGCTTGAGCACCTTCATCAGAAGCACGCCTGGAGGGCTGTGTCTGCACGAGCCAGTTCTCAACACAGGAGCTCAGCGAGCCCTGGCCATTTGTTTCCTCAGCCCCTGGGTCACAATGCTCCAATGTCCTGATGGCTATTTCTCACCCACACTCCCTACTCCCCGCCTCCACAATCATTCTTAAGCCCCACCTAAATGCCTGGCATGTTAATCAGGCTGGAAAGTGAATCTTTTTTCAAGCCTTCTGGTGCCTCCCAGGACACAGCACAGGACATGGCCCAGGATCCAGACAGGCGTTGCTGGCTGATGTGATGAGCCCTGGACAGTCGCTCCTTTACATGATGTCCCGAGGCCCATGGGGTACCGGGGACCCGCAGGCTTCTCAGCCATCCTGAAGGAAACCATGGCTGTTATTTCATCCTCAGTGCCTCCTTGAGCTCTCTCCTTCCCTGGGGAAGAAATGAAAACCCACCCTGAGGTCACCCACTCTTTCCTGCCCAGATTGCTGGATTTGCACCTATCGTTAAAATCCACAGGGGTAAGGAGGCAGGAGAGACTTTCAGGAATGGACCCAGAAATGATGGAAGCATGGCTTGGGAAGAGGAGACCTAGTTTCAGCCTGAGTGATGCTGGACAAAAGCTTTTCCCTCTCTTGGCTCTGGATCTTTGAGGCTTAATGGGATTCTCTCTGAGGTTATCAGAGTGGCCTTCTGTCATGAAATCTCCTGGGTTCTTTGATCCCACTTGCCCACACAGGCAGAAACACTAAGCTGATGGGAGGCTGTGAGGAGCAGGGGTTCAGGGCACATGGGTTTTGTGAATAATCAGAGGCTTCCAGGGTCTCTCTTGGAAGTTGTGTGACCTTAGACAAGTCACTTAACTTCTCTGAACTCCAGATTCCTTATCTATAAAATGGGACTTTACAGGATCTTTGGTCAATGAGACTACATAGCCTAAAGCCATGGCCAATGCCTAGTTGGCACAGAACTCATGAATAAATGACTTTGGACATATCTATGAAATGGCTTTATGGCCTGCTGCCTGTAGGACCAAGTTGAACTTTCCTGGCTCTCCTAATATTAACCACAGATCAAGCTCTGAGTCCTTTACACAAAAGGCAGCAGCCAGCCCTTCTGATCAAGTGGAGAGAAATGCTGCTATCTCCCAGGGATTCTTCTCCCTATGGCCCCCAAACCTGGTCTGGGGATCACTGACCCAGCTAGAAACTGTGTCCTCACCCTGAATCATTAAGGAGGAGAATAAAGGTCTTCCTCAGCCAACTAAAACACCGGTTATGTAGGAGAGTGTGCTTATATTGAAGAAAACACACTCATGCTCACACACTCACACACACACACACTCAAATTTATCTTCCACGGAAAGAGTTCAACAACAAAAAAATGTGCACGTGCGGGAACACATTGCTAACAGCAAAATTTTATTGTGCACCTATTACATAAAGGCCCTTCCATGGATTAGAAACTCATTATTTAATCCTCATACCAATCCAAGGAGGCAGGAATTATTATGCCCATGTCCCAGGAGAGGAAGCTGGGTTTGAATCAAGTAGTCTGAAACCAGACACTACCATCTTAATCACTTTGCAGGTGGTGGAAAGGTGGGAAACAACCTCGGTGTCCAATAATGGGATCATTAAAAAGATAAATGATGGTATTTCCACTCAAAGGAATATTATGCAGTGAGGAACAGTCATATTGTAGAAGAATATAATGTAATGCAAAAAACCGTCATACATTAAGTGAAGAAGCCAATTAGAAAATAATAAATATCTAATTTGAGTCCATTAAAGAAAAACACAGTAAAATATGGAGGAAGTGGAGGGAAGGAGGGAAACAGGAAAAGAAAAAGAGAATTCCTCCAAAATGTTTACAATAATTATTACTAGGTAGAAAACTAAGGCAAATTTACTCTTTTTCCTTATGTGTATTTTCTAAAAATAACAGCTATTTTAAGAGTAAAATGAACTTTCACTATTTGGTAAAAAAACAAAGCAAAACAAACACAAGCCACTGCCGCACAGCTGTGCAGGTCTTCATTCTGATGTGACCTTGGTCCCGACCCTGCTCCGTTTCCCTGCCCGTGAAAGTGGGGAAGGCTGGGCTCTTCCAGGGCCTTCGCAGCTCTGACATTCTTCGGTATCCCCATCCCACACCTCCTCTCTTCCTCTTTTTAGACTCTGACCCTGTGCTTTTTCACATGGCTTACTCATGAATAAATAATACATAGCCATTATGCAACACGTAGGATTATGTGAAGATCACAAAAAGGAAAGGAAGCAATCCCAGCCTCAGCCTTAGTCAAACCTCTCAGGACACGGCATGTGTCGTCTCATTGGAACTTCATAATCACGCATTTAACAGACAAGAAAAGACCCAGAGAGGTTATACACTTTGCCCAAAGTCACACAGCACAATAGGAGCAGAGTTGGATCTGCACCCACAAGTAAAGTGTTACCCTCCAGATGAATCCCTGATTTGACGGCAGAGGGGCTGAAAGTAGCCTCCTGACCCCTGAGGTCCCTCCTTGGTCCTTGGCTGTGATCCCAAGACTCTAAGAAGACTCACAGCTAGGCATCCAAGTCTGGCTTTGATCACTGGTCCCTCCCCCACAAGAGGCTCAGCTTGGAGTGGAGGATGTGAGAAATGCTGGTGAGGATCTAGGGAGGTGGTCCAGGACCACCTCTGGGGGCAGGCAGTCTCTCCCGACGGTCTAGCTGGAGTTTGGCTGACACTTGGCAAGGAAAATGAGACTAAGATGGGACTGCAGGCTGGAATAGAGGAGGGACCAAAAAATTAAAAATGTGAGAGTGTGGGGGCTGAGAGGCCTGGGTCCAAATCTGGTGGTTCTGATATGTTTCCAAACATATATTCCATAGCCTCATCTACAGATGGAGGGTAACACTGTCCTCAGGGCCTTGCTTATAAGGAAGCATGGCTTGGGAAGTGGAGACCCAGGTTCACTTCAAAAGTTACAGGGTAGTGTTTGCCAGCCTTAGCACATGTGCTCAGAAAACCAGGGGCCCTGTTAAAAGGCTGAGATGAATGGAGAGAGTAGCGTGGAAGCATATGTATATGTAAAATAAATAGCTAATGGAAATCTGCTGTATGACTCAGGAAACGCAAACTGTAACCACCTAGAGGGGTGGGAAAGCCTGGGAGGTGGGAGCAAGGTTCAGGAAGGAGGGGACATATGTATCCCTATGGCTAATTCATGTTGAGGTATAGCAGAAATCAAACCAATCATCCTCAATCAAGTAAAAATAAACAAATAGAATTTTAAAAAAAGAAAAGAAAACCAGGGACCCTGTTAGCTTTCTCCTGGCTCCTCGGATCAACCAGAGCTTCTTCCCAGCTGCCCTGCCCCCAGCTCACCCTCCAATCTCTTCAGCACATGCTGCTGGATAAATCTTCTTAGAGCATCATTCTGACCAAGCCTTTCCCTGTTTAAATGCCACTGGTGGCTGCTGTCACTTTCAGGTTAAAGGCTAGACATTTTGGCTTGGAATTCAGGCTTGTAACAACCCGTTCCCAAGTCAGAGGGCTGTTGCATTGCACCACTCGCATCACAGACTAGCAGCCTCATCTCATAAAAGTCACTTTCCAAAATTCTGCACTTCAGGGGAACAGTAGTGGGGAGCAGGCCTTGGCCAACTTTGGCTGTCATGCAAAGGCCAGTCTTTCATTACCCCATACACTTCACATGCAGCTCTCTTATTTAAAAACAGCATGGCAGGAGGGGTCGGGGGCGATGGGAATTCCCTGGCAGTCCAGTGACCAGGACTCCATGCTTCCACCGCAGGGGGCCTGGGTTTGATTCCTGGTCAGGGAATTGAGATCCTGCATGCCCCATGGCTCAGTCAAGAAAGAAAGAAGGAAGGAAAGAAAGAAAGAAAGAAAGGAAAAGAAAAAGCCCTGAACCATGGCCTTTACTAATTTCTATAATATAAATGCCCTTACTATGGTCAATTTCACGCTACCAACACAGTATCACTGAACACAGCACTGGGAAGAGATACATTCAATCAGCTCTCACCAGATGACACACCCCTGCAACATCCCAAAATAACAGCAGACTAACCCCAAAGAAGAGCTGTGTGACCTCAGGTGAGTGACTTAACCTGTCTGAATCTCGAACTTCTCATTTGTAAAATGTAAAACAATAGCACTCATCTTATGGCAACAATGTGAACACTAGTTGATCAACAACAATATACAGGGTACCTACCATGTGGTAGAGCTCTGTACTAGGCACGGAGAGGGTGACTGGGGACAAGATGCACAAAAACTCCTGCCTTCCCAGACTTTACTTGATGCAGTAAAACCGTTTGCACAGTAGCTGGAAGATAGCATTCTGTATTATTAACAGTCTTATTGTTGTTATGCCTTCCTTTCTGTGGACCTCAGTGTCCCCATCGCCAAACTTAGAATGTAGCCTGAACCAAACTTCCTGTGATGCCACCTCACTTGAGCCTTAAAATGTCATTACCATTCCCATTTTGCAAAGGGGGAAGCTAAGGCACTCAGAACTGAAGCTAGGCTGAGGATTCGATCCAAGGTCTTCTAACTCCCAGTCTTCAGATCTGTTCCACCTCCCTCCCGGACTGAGGAAACACAAAAAGGCCTGGAATTCAGCTGGTGACTCAGCCGGATGCTGAAAAAAGCAAAAAAATACTCTTTCTTTCCTACTTCATGGGGGTACACTGAAATGTCTTTGATGTGCACCACTTTCCAAAATACCCTCTCAGCATGCCAGCCACAGTGCCAGGACCATTCCCAGTCTCTCTGGAAACCCTGGCACTTCTGGTGGACTCTGTGGACTGATGGGAGCTGATGAAACCCCCTTGCAAGAAACAACCCAAATCACATGTTTCAAATGCAAACCTCTGGACTTTGGGCCTTTGCCTAAAGGCCTCACATGGGCATCTTCTCCCTCTTTCTGAAGAACAGAGACCACCCCTGAGAATAAATAATCCTCCAAAGACCACAGAGTCCATCCTCTATTGGTAAGTAAGCCAGACTTAGGGCCCCTCAAATGGATAGGTAGCAATTCTGTTTTTTGACAAAACAAAACAAGAGCCAAAAAAATAAAACCCACCAACTCCAAAGGAGGTGCCTGGAAATGCCTCTTTGGAAGTCCCTCTATGTATCTAACCCCAGTCCTTCATGCTTCACTTTCAGTCATTTCTTCTCCTTGTGTTCTAGAGGACAGGAACAATGCCTCTTATCACTGCAACCTATCTCAGCTTCTTTTCTCAGCTCCAAAATAGCCCAGTTATCAGCAATGTTCCTTTCCAACTTTCTTAACTTTGAAGCAGACACTTTCCAAATGTAGGTAATGATCCGTGCCAACATGTCATTTCTTTCAACGAAAGCCAGGGAAAGGAGCAGGGAAGAGTCTTGTCCAAGGTGGCGCAGTAAGAAGGCTCCGGCTCCGCTTGTGCCAGACCCATCACACAGGGGAGAAGCTAGCTCTGCGGCCGCCCCGCTGCGCGCCCTTGGGCAAGTCTCAGCTCCTCTTTGGGGCTCAGTGTCCCCACCTTCGTAACCAGAGAGGCTGGCCTTATGCCTGCAGTCCGCTCCAGATCCCACCAGTGTCACAGTGGCCCACCCTCATGCTGGGCCTTGCTCTACCTCCCCACCCCTGCCAAAAAGAGGAAAAGAAACTTGCGTTAGTTGTCCGGGGAGGGTGCGCGGCTCGGGATTGTCAGGCTGCGCAGGTTGTTGCCGGGTGAGCGAATATCACACAAATCCCAGGACAGACACAGAAGTCCCACCTCCCGGGTAACCACAGCTACACGGGCCACACCTCCAACCCAAACACAGCCGTAAGCCCAGCCAAGATCCACCCCCAGATTCCCTCGGGACCCCTCCCCTCCCTGTGACCAACCCCAGTTGAAGAGATAGGGAGAGAAAAAGCCAACGCCCCCATTGCGCGGAGGTGGAAACTGAGGTCAGAGGGTGGAACTGAGGCCGGCGGGGTTTGGACTCGAACCCCATAGCCCATCCAGAGCTCCCTCCCATTCCCGGAGCGGCGATCGGTCTCCTTCCCGAGCGCAGGGGTTTCCACGTGGGAGAGGCCGAAAGCTGCGCGGTCCCTGTAGATCGGAGCCCACCGACGCTGTCCACTGTTCCTCCCCATTTCCCCGATGGAGAAACTGAGACCCGGCAAGAGGCCAGGACCCGCCCTAGACCCACCGCGAGCCCCTCCCAGGGTCTCACCTGCCGGCTGCCGCGGCGCGCGGGTAGTTTCCTGGAGTTGAGCGGCAAACAAAGGCCTCCAATCCGGGCGCGGGGCGGAGCGGCGATGTTTTGCATAATCTCAAGACCGGCCTATGACGGCCCGGGCACGGCCCCGGGAGGCGGGGTTTCTGGATGTTCCACCAATCGCTGAGAGGTGGCAGCCTGTGTCCCGCCGCAAGAGGTTTGGACGTAGGCTCCAGGCTCCAGGACTGAAAATCTCAAATCTGGGAGATTGCGTGTTCTTCTGAAACCCGCCCAGCCGCAGATGGGAGACTGAGGCGCCTGGAGTTAAGACGTTAGTGAAGGGTTTCACAGAACCGCAGTGAGGAAGAATACATAAACTCTGATGGCGGAAGCGAATAATAAACACGACAGTAACGATAATAAAGTTTTCTAGAGCTCTTATGTGTCAGGCACGGTTGTAAACTCTTCCTGTCCGATCCTTGCCTATAAGGTAAGTAGGTATTATCACTACCCCTCGAGTGTATTCTACTCGAAACCTTTTAGACAAGCAGGCAAACGCAGGCCTGGGCAGAGATGGGAACTTGCCTAAAGTCCTGCAGTGAGAACGAGACAGAAATAATCCATTGTTCAGTGAGAGTGCTCCGGGAAGGATGACAGTGTAAGGTGTCAAACTGGCCTAGGTTCTCGCCCCAGTTCTGCCGCTCGCTGCCACTGAACTTCAGGTAAACGGGATTCTTAACTTTCACCTCACAGGGTTGCTGAAGGGAGTAAATGAATAAACATCGCACCAGGCCTATAAGAAATAAATCAGTGACAGTAATTTAAAGGGCTCCTCGACCAATCGTATTTCACAGGGGCAAGGGCGTGTAATAGGCCCCGAGACAGGAAGTGATCTGCCCAAGGTCTGGTATCCAGCTGTGTTATAACACAGTTCTCTTTCCTTTTGGTGGAAAGCTCCTCCCAGTTCCCCAGGTTCGGTGACCTCCTACACACATATCTTATGGTAATCATAGTAACAGCTTCTATGCACTGAAGCTTTACTCTGTCCCAGGAACAAACATTTTAGCTACTCCTTACAATAGCTCACAAATTATTCCCTGGTGGCTCAGACGGTAAAGCATCTGCCCGCAATGCGGGAGACCCGGGTTCGATCCCTCGGTTGGGAAGCTTCCCTGGAGAAGGAAATGGCAGCCCACTCCAGTACTCTTGCCTAGAAAATTCCATGGATGGAGGAGCCTGGTGGGTTACAGTCCATGGGGTCGCAAAGAGTCGGACACGACTGAGCGACTTGACTTATTGACTTACAATAGCTCACAAGTTAGGTTAGTATTACACTCCCAATTTAAAGAGGAGAAAATTACAATGCCAATTATATGTGTAAATATAAAAGAACTTATTTACAAAATAGAAATAGACTCATGGACACTGAAAACAAAGGTTACCAAAGGGGAAAGCAGGAGAGGGATAAATTAGGAGTTTGGGGTTAACAGATACACACTGTGTGAGTGCTGAATCGCTTCAGTTGTGTCCAACTTTTTGAGACCACATGGACTATATAGCCTGCCAGGTTCCTCTGTCCATGGGATTTTCCAGGCAAGAATACTGGAGTGGGTTGCTGTACCCCCCTCCAGGGGATCTTCCCAACCCAGGGATCCAACCTGTGTTTCTTATGTCTCCTGCATTGGCAGGTGGATTCTTTACCGTTAGTGCCACCTGGGAAACACAACAGATACATACTACCTTATATAAAATAGATAAACAGCAAGGACCTGCTAAACTATATTCAAAATCTTGTAATAACTTATAGTGCAAAGAATCTGAAAAAGGATATATATATATATATGTATGGTGTGTGTGTGTGTTTGTATTTACATAACTGAAGCACTTTGCTATATACCTGAAGCTAACACAACATTCAATTTAAAAATTAACAAATACGGCAATGGAAAAAAAAAGAAGAAATACGAAGCTCAGAGAAGTTAAGTGATTTGCCCAAGCTCGCATAGCCAGGAAGTGGTGGAAATAGAATGAGTCCAAATGTCAGACTCTGAGCTCTGGACTGTCTGAGGTGCCTTGTTCTCTGTCCTTATGATCCTCACAGAGGGCTACTCCAGCCCTCACCCTGCTTTCTCCCAAGCACAGAGGGCTCCAAGTGATTTAAAGGCCAGCTTGGCACTTGCTTGGGCAGGCCCAGTCTCAAACCAAAAACTTGCCCTCTTCCTGCCTTCTCCTTCATCTAGCAGCAGATCCTGAACTTGTCTACCTGTACCTACCCCCTTCCCCCAGCTCTGACACTATGAGTAAAGACATTAGGGCCATAGACATGTATGTGGCCAGATGGACCTTTGGCCCCTCACTCTCCCAATATCCAAGCTGCCTTAGCCCACTATTTTTGGTCCCTTCAAAGGGCTTCCTTGGTGGCTCAGACGGTAAAGTGTCTGCCCGCAATGCAGAAGACCCGGGTTCGATCCCTAGGTTGGGAAGTTTCCCTGGAGAAGGAAATGGCAATCCACTCCAGCACTCTTGCCTGGAAAATCCCATGGATGGAGAAGCCTGATAGGCTACAGTCCATGGGGTTGCAAAGAGTCGGACACGACTGAGCGACTTTACTTTCAAAGGCAATAGGACATCTGCTTATTATCTTGGAGCTTCACATGGTGAACCTCAGGTAGCCATGGGTCCAAATTTTTCCTCTACCACTCACTAGCTATGCAAATTTGAGCAAGTAACTTGGTCTTTCTAAGCCCATTTACAAACGTATGTTTTTAAGCTTAAAATTCCACTGGGAGGGGAACCCTCACAGCCAATGGCCTACAGTCCCGGAGTCAGACCCAGGAATTTCAGAACCAACAGTTCCAGAAACTCTTTCTTGTTCCTTTTCAGAGAACAAATTTGGGATGGCAGGCAGCAGTTGCCAGGAATTCCCAGACCCCTGGGGTTGGACTGAGTGGGGAGATGGCTAGTTCAAGACACAAGAAGTCATGACCTGTCCTGGAGTTCGTAGAGCAGGCCAATCAGTTCAGTTCAGTTCAGTCACTCAGTCGTGTCCGACTCTTTGTGACCCCATGAGTCACAGCACACCAGGCCTCCCTGTCCATCACCAACTCCCGGAGTTCGCTCAAACTCACGTCCATCGAGTCAGTGATGCCATCCAACCATCTCATCCTCTGTCGTCCCCTTCTCCTCCTGCCCCCAATCCCTCCCAGCATCAGAGTCTTTTCCAATGAGTCAACTCTTCGCATGAGGTGGCCAAGGTACTGGAGTTTCAGCTTTAGCATCAGTCCTTCCAATGAACACCCAGGACTGACTGGCCTGAAATTCATACCGCAAGTAGGTAACAGACAAAAACCTCTGGATTCAGAACAGATCCAAAAGGACTTGGGCCTAGAAAAGATGTGGTTTACAAGGTCAGAGGGCTCCTTCTTCACCATCATTCTGACCGCAATCATCTCCCTGGGGCAGACTCTGAGCCCACACACAGCATCCCAGCCTCCATCAGAAGCGAGTGGCAGTATCCCCATTGTATTTATTTCCTGTGGCTGTTGTAACAAATTACCACCAGTTCATGGTTTAAGACAACACTAGGTCTTCCCTGGAGATCCAGTGGTTGAGATTCCATGTTTCCACTGCAAGGAGTGTGGGTTTGATCAGTGAAGTGAGATCCTGAATGCAATGCTGCTTGGCCAAAAAAAAAAAAAAAAAAAAAAAAAAGACACTAACTTGTTCTTCCAAAGAGAGGTCATAAGTGCAAAATCAGCCTCACCTCACTAAAGTCAGGGGGTCGGCAGGCAGGTTTCTTGGGCAGGCTCTCAGGGAGAATCCGTTTCCTTGCCTTTTTTTCAGTTTCTAAATGGCCACCTGTGTTCCTCGGCTCATGGTCCTTCCTCCATCTTCGAACTGCATCACTGCAACCTCTGCTTCCATTATCACAACACCTTTTCCTCTCCTATGTCAAATCTCCCTCCGCCTCCCTCTTACAAGGACCCTTGTGATTACATGGGGCCACCCAGATGGTCGAGGATAACCTCTCCATTTAAATGCCCTAAATAAGCACACCTCTTTGCCACAGAAAGTAACATTCACACATAACAGGAATCCGGGTATCTCTGGGGCTGTTACTCAGCCTGCCACACACATAGACTAGGAACTTGGGTTCGGAAAGGTGAAATCACCTGCCCGTGACCACACAGGATGTGGAATTTGATGCCAGGAGATCTGGGGCCTGACAAAGCCCTCTTGCAGCCAGGTGAGGGTTATTTCTTGCAGGGGTACCAGGATTGGGAGGGGCATACACAGTCCCATGGGAAGGGCTGGGGTTTTGGGGGTTACTGGCTGCTTCAGAGGTCAAGCGGAAGCCAGGACTCTGGCCTCAGACTCCTTAAGCTGGGAAGGGGACACAAGCAGCTAAGAGCAAGATCCAGTAAAAGTCTGTAGAATCAACAGCCCCCAACCCATTTCTAGAAGATCCCTGGACACGGCTGGACAAAGCAGGACTTTTCAAACTCTTCTTTCCCCAGAGAAAGCCTGGGGAGGGAGGAAGTGGGCACTGGGGCTGGTAGTGGGGCCCCTCTCCTCTTTGCCCCCTTCATGTGTTTTTGCTTCTAATACCCACTGCCCTTGGCTCCTGCACCAGCCTCGTGTGCACAGGTAGGAAGCGACTGGGAAGTCACTGCCTCTTCCCTCTCCCCAGACCTTGTCTAAAGACCGACAACTTGAAGGCCCTGTCTGCTTGCCCTGAGCGGAGACAACTCTAAGTGGAACTTACACTCCAGTGTCCCCTGTGGGATCAGGCTGCAGCTGTCCTCCCAGGACTCCGCCTGAAATCACATCCTGCTTGCGTTCCTCACCTTCGCTTCTGATTCACCCACTGCTTTACCAGCCTCCCTGCACGCTGCTTCAATGAATCACCTGCACACACATCCTCGTCTCAGAGCCAGTTTCTGGGATCCGCCCTAAGATAGGCCACCTCTGTGTGTGCCCGTGTGTTTATAATTTTATTTATTTATTTAGTTTTGGTTGCACTGGGTCTTCATTGCTGCACAGGCTTTTCTCTAGTTTCGGCCAGCGGTGGCTACTCTTCAGGCCGTGCACAGGCTTCTCACTGTGGTGGTTTCTCTTATTGTGGAGCATGGGCTATAGGCTGCAAGGGCTCAGTAGTTGTGGTTCCTGGGCTCTAGAGCTCAGGCTCGATAGTTGCTCACAGGCTCAGTTGCTCTGAGGCATGTGGCAACTTCCTAGACCAAGGATCGAACCCTTGCTTCTTGCATTGGTGGGCAGATTCTTTACTACTGAGCCACCAGGGGAGCCCCCTCTCTGTGTTTTATAACATTCATGCCCATTGTGCATTCTGTCTCATAACATACCTGTGTATTTTAAATATTCTTATATACGTTTCAGGGGTACAGCATTATTAAAACCTATATATACCTGTGCATTTTGATCTAAAGATGTTATCTATAACCTTCAGGGAAGGTGTTCCAAGATGTGAGTGTGGTTCCAGTGCCCCTGCAACACGCTTGGTGTGACCCAGATTGATCCACGAGAGGCCAGGGAAGATGTGAAGTCTGGGTGCCTCCATCTGTCCTACCCATCCCTCTCTCCACAGCAAGCCCAGCCACACACGCAGGCCACAGAGCACGCTGGATCCTAACCTTGTTCAGATCTCTTTATTGAAAAATTAAAGTCATAAGCTCTGTATATAAATACACTGACATCGCTGGTCACCTGCAAGGCCTCTGGGATAGGCTGGGGGAGCAGTGGGAAGCTGGGGTCTTGTGATCCCCAGGGGTGTGGGATGGAAATAAATAATAAATACCATGGGGGATGAGGAGCTAGGAGAAACAGGGGTGTGAATGGGGGTGCTCGATGCTTATTTGTGGCACTGAAGGTCCCGCAAGAGGCCCCCCGGGTTGGGGGCTGTGTCCATGAATTCTTCCGTGACTTCATTCCAGACAAAGATTCCTGCATCGGGGGATAGGCCAGGTCCTAGCTGGCCAGGGAGCACTCAACCCAGAGTTACAGGCCCTGGGAGGCTTCAGGTGAAGACACGGGTGCTCTGCCCTTCCCCTTTCTTTCTCCCCTTCCTGAGGGTTCATGCTTGTATGGAGCGCCTACTGTATATCAGGCATTGCATCAGACCCTGACTTGACCTTCTGTTTGCCTCACCCAGCTCTCTTCTCCCGGTTCTGGTCCAAAGGGCCAGTACGGAATGGGGGGAGGGATGTCTTCCTGCTACCCTGGCCATGCAGCTCCAGCCCCCGAAGGAGCTCAATAGTGCCAGGAGGGAGGAGGGACCAGGGCCGGGGGCTGGGCAGCAGTGGGAGGCCCTGGGGCCTCGGCCCCTAGAGCAGCACGTTGAACTCAGTGACCAGAAAGTCGATGTAGTCACGCTCCTTGGTCTTGAAGGCCTCCGCGATGACGCGCGCGGCCTCCCGGTGCTCCTTGCCCCGAAGCGTCACCCCGTTCACTTCCAGGATCACGTGCCCCACCTTGAGCTGCCCACAGTTGTGGGCTGAGCCACCTCGCTGCAGGAGTGAGACACAGGGCATGTAACCTGGGACACCCCAGGGCTGGCCTGGACTGCCCCCCACTGCCAACCGGGGAGCCATAGTCTGTGTCCACAGCCCTGATGAGGAAAACTGAGGCTATGAGCCAAGGTGCTATGAGCCGGAGGCTGCCTGTGGTGCCGGGTTCCTCTGGGCATGGCAAACCCCTGGGGATGCTGAGAGAGGGACCCTCAGGGGTAGGGAGAGACGGTCAAGCAGGTCCCTGGGGATGTACCTGAATCGTGACGATCCTAGGCAGGGGCTGGCGGGTGTTGGCACCACCCTCGATGGCAATGCCCAGGGTGGCCGCACTTTTCTTCACGCGGATGAGGGTGGACGTGGGCTCCAAGAGCCCGGGCTGCAGGTATGAGGAAGGAAAGTAGTGGAAGCCGTCTTGGTGGGTGGGCCTGGCCTGGGGGCTGGCCTGGCCACGACAGGCCCTTGGGTCAGCAGGGCGCAGGCTCCAGCCCTTTGCTGGGAGCCTGCCGTGTGCTAGCCCTGAGCACAGCGCTTGGTGCGCCCAGCTGTCTAATTCTGAGGCTCGGGCGGGTAAGCAGCTTCCCCAAGGCTGCTAGAGGTGGCCACAGGCCTTGAATCTGGCCTGACTGCCTCACCTCCACCCTACGCTGGAAGGGAGTGTAATGATCCGTGAGAACAACCTTCAGTGCCTGGCCTGTCTGCATCAGTGGCAGAGCAGTAGCCTTCAGACTCTGAACACAGAGGTCTCTCCGGACACCCACATCCGGACAGCACCTCCCTTGCAGTCACTTGTCAAGCTGTACCCTGGTTGGGACTTCCTGTTGCTCATCCCCAACCAGACTTCCCCCCGCCTGCGCTCTGCACATCTCCCGTCTCACTTACAGGTTTGGTGGTCCCCTCGGCGGGCCTCTCGTTCCGAGGCATCTCCTTGCCACTCCTGCTTCTGGTGGGCGCTGTCTGTCTGCCTCGGCCGGGGGCGCTGGCCTCGGCCTCGCCGGCGTCCACGCCACTGTCCTCGCTCAGGGTCTGCCCGCTATCTGAGAGCTGGGAGAGTGTGGAGGCGGCTGGGGTGGGAACAGGAGGAGAGGGGTTTGTAGAGCTGGGTTCAGTAAGGGCTTCCCGGAGGAGCTGAGGGGCAGGCCAGAAGGCTGGGCGGGGGATTCCCTGGGCAGAGACTCCCTGCCACCCTCCACCTGTTGAGACCTGCCCTTCCAATAGGGTCTGGCCCCAAGGCTGCCACTTCCAGGATGTCTGCCTTGACAGCCTCTGGCAAAATGGTGAAAAAAAAAGAAAAAGTCAAGAGGCAAATCCAGCCCACAGATATGGGTTTTTTTGTTTGTTTTAACTATTAGTGTTATCAATATTTAATGATGGACCAACACATTCAAATTAGGAGATTTCACATAAAAATGGAATTCTAAGCTTCTTGGGAAAAAAAAGGAAGGTCTGGGGGAAAAAAAAAAAAAGGAAGGTCTGCCATGCCTGGTCTGTGCCCTTGCTGACCCCACCTGGCCTGAGCTAAGGGGAGGAAACATGCCCTCTGGTGCAATAGTCAAACCCAATCCACTCCACTAGGTATGTAATGGCTTGGCTCCTGAGTTTGAGACACTCTGGGGTCTGGCAGGTGGGGTCTGAATCCCCTCTGACCAGCTGTGCAATCCTGGGTGAGTTACACAGCCTCTCTGAACCCCAGCGTTCTGATTCCAACCCAGGGGCAATGATGCCTATCCCATAAACACTAATAGACAGGACATATGGAGTGAACAGGCTTACGCTAGCCTGCCTGGCTCCACGATTACTGCGTCTCAGTCTCTTTTGCGTGTAAAATGGGGGTGATAACAGTACCAGCCTTACAGAGCTGTTGAGAGAACTGGGTGAGTTACTAACACAGGCACGTTCTAAAGAACAGTGTCCTTGGCTTACGGAGAGTGCTGTACACCTGTCAGCTTTATCATCATGTGTGTCCGGCTCAGTGCCAGGTCCAGAGCCACCTATTGGACAGCTCGGGTTTCCCTCACCACATCCTGCCTTAGCAGCCTTCCCTCAACGAGCTACTGAATGCAGGGACCCCGCCTTCCGCATCCTAGTCCGACCCTTACTTGCATACCACAGGCGCTCAGCAAATGTCCCCTGACCTGGTTGGCCACCCACCCTCCTTGGCCACAGCGGTCCTACGTGTCACCTTAGCCACGAGATGGCAGCAGAATCCAACAAAACGGACCCAACTCACGACCAGGAGGGAGGGGACGCTGGCCTCGCGGTGGGCTCAGGCTTACAGGGTGGAAACCAGCTCTCCCTTCCCGCCACCTCCCTAGTTGGACATCCTCTGAAAACCCCAGGGCTACAGCCCCGGGCCGGCCTCCCAGGTGTCTGGAAGGTGGACCCTGCACTGTGACCCTGCAGCCCCGAGCCAGGAGACCTCCAGGGGTCCAGAGGTGAC
This sequence comes from Bubalus bubalis, assembly GCF_019923935.1. NCBI lineage: Eukaryota > Metazoa > Chordata > Mammalia > Artiodactyla > Bovidae > Bubalus > Bubalus bubalis. Next base: position 165,393,966 of record NC_059159.1, read on the forward strand.
AATTTCAATGTCCACCTGTCCCTCGGCACCAGCTCTGTGGGACAGAGATCACAAAAGCCACCCCTGCCCTGAACAGGCTCAGTCTTCTTGGGGAGACTGGTAGGTGGGTGCAGGGTGACCAGGTCTGGGGGTCCTAGAGGAGAAATCCCACCCTCACAGCCAGCTGGCAGAACTGTTGCTGTTACAGCAAGAGTTAGAGAACTGTTCCAGCCCGCATGGGATGGCCCAGCAGCCCGTCCACAGTCAGCCAGCCAGTGACGGCAGATCTGGGACTCACATTCCAGCCTCTGCCTCCAAAGCCCCTCAGGGCAGGCTCGGGGCCCTGTTCCCTGGCTCCCCTGACCCTTAATGGGGGAGGACTGGGTTCAAAGGCTTCCCACTGGATGAGCACCTGGCCCCACCTGAGCTGTGTCAATGAGCAGATCAATCCCCCAGTGGGGCACCCCTAAGGTGGCGCAGCGGCCTCCCGAGCCCAGCCCACCGGGCCTGCGGTACTCACTGCGTGTCTGGGGCAGCGCCCTCACTTCATTTACGTCTGGCTCGCTGTCCGGGCGGTGCACCTCCACCATGACAAAATGCTGGTTCGTGCCCGCCTGGTCTGGGTGGCCGGAGGGGGAGGGTGGGGGAAGGCCACCACCGGCCAACGCAGCCTCTGCAGGGGGGCTTTTCAGGTGTGGCGGTGACTGGACCCGCGGGAAGGGGCCGATGGGGTGCTGGTTGACCAGGGCCAGGTGGGTGTCCAGCGGCCTCCTGGAGCCGAGGTTGCCCGGGGAGATGGAGGCATAGATGGGGGAGGAGGGTGAGTTCTGTGCTGTGGGGGCCTCCGGCACAGGAGCAGTACCCGTGGGCGGGCTGCGGTTCTGCGGAGCCGAGAAGACGATGCCCGAGTGGGAAGACGCGGAGGAAGGCGGCTGGAGGTCCTCTCTGCCCGGCTTCCTCGGCTGGATGAGGAGGTGGTCGTGGCCTTGGATCAGAGGGGGCGGGGGAGGCGGCGGCTTGTAGCTAGGCAGCCCCTTGGAGGTGGACTTGACATCATCCTGCCAAAAGACCCAACAGGAGTAGAAGGAGTCAGAGCCCATTGCAGCCGTTAGAGGGGAGACCCGAGTGCCCCAGTGCACCGGACCCCGGCTGGAATTCCGTCCTCGCTCTATCAGCTCCTGGCCACGCTGCTCTGAATAATGCAACACCTGAGTGGAAAACTTCTCCTAGCATCTGAGCAGCTGATAAGCATCGGGATCTTGTCTCTGGGGATGGCATCGTTACGTTCGGGAACTGAAGTTCTTGGCATCGGCCAGCGCTTGTCACAGGGAACGGGACTTAATTAGAGGTGGGATGCAAAGATGAAAACAGAAAAGGCCTATCTTTGGCTTTTCTCTTTAGGGGATTATCACGGCTCCTGGAGCCTAGAGATATGACAGGACTGATGGGAGAGGATGGGTAGAAGGTGGACAGAGGTGGGCCAGGCTGCTGTGTGGCCCTGGGCAGGGCACAGCACTTCTCTGAGTGCACCTCGGGGCCATGGAGGAAACGACCTACTCAGCAGAGTCGTGGGGAGGTGAGGAGTAGCGCGTGTGCTGCACTAGCAAGGGGTCTGAGATCCAGCAGGTGCTTGGTGAGTGGCAGATTCTGTCATCACTATGCCCCCTCCCTATGCCACCATCCAACATTGGCATGGCTCTGATGGCCATGCAAGCACTGTTTCCAATGCTTTACTTAGAATAACTGATTTGCCCTTTGTTCCAGGCTTATGGGGTGGTACACTATTATTGGACTTCCCTGGTGGCTCAGATGGTAAAGCGTCTGTCTACAATGTGGGAGACTTGGGCTCGATCCCTGGGTCGGGAAGATCCCCTGGAGAAGGAAATGGCAACCCACTCCAGTACTCTTGCCTAGAAAATCCCATGGACAGAGGAGCCTGGTATCCATGGGGTCACAAAGAGTCAGACACGACTGAGCAACTTCACTTTCACACTATTATTACACCCCATTTTACAGATGGGAAAACTGAGGCACAGAGAAGTTGAGAAACTTGCCCAAAGTCACACAGTCAGCGGCACAGGGTGGGATTTGGACCTGGCAGTCTGGCTTCAGAGCCCAGGTCATTCGAAAGCCACGTGAGTCAGATCACAAAGCGAGACTGCCCGGACTGCTGCTGAGTGCGCATGGGCGCGAGGTCACGTTTCACCCCCTTTCCCAGCGCAGTCACGGGGCCTCCTTGAGAGGAGCTCTCGTCACACACTTCATGCTTCAGTCCTTGCTATGATAACGTTCAGATAACGTATCAAAAGTAACACCAACTCAGCAAACAGTCAAACAGCCTGACAGCCCTGCCTCAAATCCCTGGAACTCGCTAAGAGCTCTTCGCTGAGGGCCTCAGTCCTCTCCCTGTGGTCTCACCAGGGAGCCAGCCCCCAGGGGCCTCAGGCAGACCCAGGAGGGGGAAAACACAGTGAAAGGGTCTTCCCAGAGCGGGGTCTCACCAGGGAAACGTCTGAGAGGGTGTTCGCATTGCCCTGGACGGCCTCCCCGGTCTCCTCCAGGTCCAGAGTGTTCTAGAACAGAGAAGAAAGACCTGTGAGCAAATACACATTGAGAGGGGAAAACCACTTTGCTCTCTAGGACACAGAACTCTGCAGGCCCTAAGACACCTTCGTGGGGCTTCCGTGTTTCCTGACAAGCCCCACTCCAGAGGAACTTACATGGTAAAATGAATGTTGATTTTCCTGCCTTTCACTTTGAAATCAATTTCAAGGAGTTCAATTTCTTGGAGACTTTCCAGGCCTCCCCAGAACTACGTGGAAACGTTGCGGGATGGCTCTGGCCTTAACTGGCAATCCCCGAAGCTTGGCCCACGCTCAACAGGCTCAACTCCTCAACCCGACTGTTCTCTCTTCAGAACCCCAGGGAGGTGTGAAAATAGCAAGTGAGGGGCGGATGGGGAAGGTCTCTAGCTCTCTTTTTTTAGTTAATCAGTTACTCGTTCATTTTGGCTGCATTGGGTCTTAGCTGCGCATGCGGGATCTTTCACTGTTGTGCCCAGGCTTCCTTCCAGCTGTGGCTGGCGGGCTTAGTTGCTCCCTGGCAGGCATGTGACATTCTAGTTCCCCGAACAGGGATTGAACCTGTGTCCCCTACACTGGAAGGCAGATTCTTAACCACTGGACCACCAGGGAAGTCCTTCTCTCTCTTTTTTAATTTTAAGGGTTTTAATGGTGTATCCTGGGGGAGGGGGGAAGGGTTATGGTTTCAGTGGTGCTTATTTTGCAAAGACGCTCATTTCTTCCTACTTTTCCTAACTTTAGTTCAGTTCAGTCGCTCAGTTGTGTCCGACTCTTTGCAACCCCATGAATCGCAGCATGCCAGGCGTCCCTGTCCATCACCAACTCCTGGAGTTCACTCAAACTCACGTCCATCGAGTCGGTGATGCCATCCAGCCATCTCATCCTCTGTCATCCCCTTCTCCTCCTGCCCCCAATCCCTCCCAGCATCAGAGTCTTTTCCAATGAGTCAACTCTTCTCATGAGGTGGCCAAAGTACTTTCCTACCTAACTTACCAGATGCCTAATGCTTCCTCAAGTGACCCTGAGCTGCTGTGAGGCCATGGCTAGACACCCCACACCAGGAGGTTGAGCAGAGTTCTTCTTTAAACTCAAGAGGGGGCTCCTGAGGGCTCTGCAATCACTTCTCTCCACCGCACAGGACCCAGGCTGGCAAACAAACTTCCCTGACCATCACCCAGCTCAAGTCTCAAGTTCAGGGATTAATACTGGGCAGTCTCAGTGCTCCTGACTGAGGGCCTGGGGACTTAGAGGAAGTGAGACACCTCCCCTGCCTTCAGTAGCTTAGAGACAGTGTGCACACTCAGCTGCTCAGTCATGTACGACTCTTTGTGACCCCAGGGACTGTAACTTGCCAGGCTCCTCTGTCCATGGGATTTTGCAGGCAAGAATACTGGAGTGGGTTGCTGTCTCCTACTCCAGGAGATCTTCCCAATTCAGGGATCAAACTCGAGTCTCTTGTATCTCCTGCATTGGCAGGCAGATTCTTTACCATTGCCCCACCTGGGAAAACCTAGAGACAGCAGGGTCGACACAAATAAGCCAGGAGGAGGCTGCACAGGGTGAGGCAACACAGTTATATAATGCATCTAAGGAAGAGTCATCCAGGAAGTCTTCCTGGAGGAAGGAGCACGGGTTACAGCTGGGAAAAGGAAAGAATGATGGGTGTATCAGAGGGAGGGGTGTGCATAAAGCTAGGAGGATAGAGGATGCTTGAGAATCTTCAGCGGTTCTACAGCAGTCAAGAGCTGCTTAGACCTAAGCCTGAGGACAGTGGGTTGCCATGGAGATGTAGTCAGGTCTCCCTTCTAAGAAGATCCCCTTTGCTCACTTCCCTTTGAGTCACACTAGAGCTGTGCAGGCATGTCAGGGCTTTTATACTGGCCCTTCCGTCTGGAACATTCTTTCCCAGAACTATCCACAAAGCGAGCTCTGTTTGTTCACCCCCTTCAAGACCTTACTCAAATATCACCTCCACAAAAAGATCTACTCTGACAACCCCACCTAAAATCACAACCTTCACCCCTGCCCTGCTTTATTTTTCTCCTTTGCACTGATCACTATTCCTTACCCAGCAGCCAGGATGTAATCTTGAAACACAAGTCAGATGATGTCTCACGCCAGCTCATAACCCTCCAGGCTCCTTCCATCTTAAGTGGAGGAAATTCCAAACTGCATTCACTGGGCACAATGAATTCTGGGCCCTTTCTTGCTACTCTTGCAGCAGGATGGGATGGTTCCTGCCTCAGGGCCTTTGCACTCACTGCTCTGCCTGCATAGCACTCCTGGTTCATTCCTTCATTTTAGACCTGGGTGAGGCTTTCTTTGACCAGCCCTGTTTCAAACAGCACCACCTCCACCCCCACACCTCTGTCTAACCCTTGACCCTGGTTCATTTTTCTGTGTAAGATTTATCACCGCCTGATGGGCTACTATTGATTTGCTCATTGTATGTCTTCCTACTAGGATAACTCCTCAAAGGCAGGACTTGTGACCACCTGGTCCCTACTGTATCCTCAGTATTCAGGATAGTAACTGCTTGATAAATATTTACTGAGCAAATTAATTAACCCATGAATGAATCGATGGGTGAATGAATTAATCAATAACTCTGGCTGTCATGGGGAGGAGGCCTGAGTAGACAGAGAATTGAGCCAGGCTGCTACAGTAGGTCATGGAGAGCAGCGATGATGGTTTGAATGAAAGTGAAGGTATGATGAGAGTGAAGGTGTGGGGGGATGGGAGGAGCCCCCTGACTCCATACCCCCAGAGCAGAGGCTGCCAGGTCACTCCATACTGATCCCCGTCTCAGATAAGCCTCCTGAAGCCTTGAGTATTCTGGGCAGGCACCATGGGAACCCACCGGCCAACAAGATCTCTGTCCTCCCAACCATGAGCCTTTCTCACCCAAGACGCCTCATCTGGTCTTGTGACGGCTCTGGGGCAGTGTCAGGCCAGGTCAACTGCCTTTTACCCGCAAAGCTGAGGCTTGTGCAAACATCCTGACATCTCCTGCCCTCCCCACCCTGATCTCTCACATACCGCTTCGCAGGAAGATGTTCCTGACGGCCCCGGTGATACAAAGACAGGGGCACCCTTGAGGAGGGGAGGGCTGCTCCTCCCCACCTTGATCAGAGGCACCAGTTCTGGCTTCTCTGAGATCACTCCCAGCTCTGCCACTCACAGCTGAGTGACAGTGGACAACCCACTGGACTGCTCTGTGCCGCAGTTTCCTCATCTGTAAAACAGGGAAATAGCAGTCCCTCCCTCATGGAGTGGATGCATTAACACTTGAAAAGTGCTCAAACAGAGCCTGGCACAGTATCTGAAGGGAGGTGACTGTCACACTAGAATCCTGGGATCTTATAAATCTGCCCCAGGAACTGAATGGCTGCAGGTGCCCTGGCCCAGGGGAGCACATCGATGGAAAGAAACAGTGGTCCTCCAATAACCCCCTCCCCCAAAACTGTAATGTGTCCAGTGCTCCCAGGAATCAGTCCGCCTGGGCAACACAAGCCATCTAGGGTGAAGGTGAATGGCAAGGCAGGTTACATGCAATGACTTCCCAAGACTGGGCAGTCACTGCCTTGGCCTCAGCAGGAGGCCCCCAGGAGGTCAGAGACCTGGGAGCTGTCGATAGCAAGGACGAGAGGGGCCTCCATCACCTGCAATGTAGCTAGCTACTGCCACCTGCCCCCAAAACTCAGCCTGCAGACACCCTGGGGGCTTAGATGACAGTCCATGGTTGGACCAAAGATATGGGATTCTGTCCTGTTCTGGTATCAGGAGCTTTGAACATTCATTTAGTTGATCAACAAGCATTTAACAGGCAGCCTTGACTTATGAGGAAAGCTAATGGGGATAAAAGATGAGCAGGTCCCGGTGTTCCTAAGACCCACCAGAGGGCCATGCACACAGGAGCTGCCCACAAACTCTTGTTCGGAATCACTGATGAAAGGTGGTGTTGTGATAGGGTCAAAGGGAGGGAGCAAGGAAAGGACCCAGAGTCTGATAACGCAAGCATGTCTTTGCCCAGCACTACAGAGCGGCTGTGACTTTCTCTTAGAAAGGGCATGGGAGAACTCCAAACTGTGGCAGGCCTTGCTGCATGCTAGGCCCCTGCTGGGCATTTTATTTACATGGTCTCACTAATTCTCCTTATGACCCTGTAAGGTAGGCACTCTGATTGTCCCGGCTCACAATTTTTACACTTAAGCTCAGAGAGAGCAGTGACTTGTCCAAGGCAACAGGACTATTCTACAGCAGATTAGGTTTCTAACCCACATCAGGGTGACCCCAAAGCCCATGCAACCTTAGCAGGACCCCAGAATTAGATGCTGTAGGAAGCAAGGGACTCCAGGAGGAGGACCCTCTCTGAAACAAGCGAGAACACGGCCATCGCTGGCCCCTGACCTCAGTCACTCCCTGTTATTAATGGCATCCTGGAGCCAAGAGGGAAGGCAGGGATGGATGGGTGGGAGGGTGAGGGTGGAGTGTGGACAGGCATCCAGCCCTGGGAGGAAGGCCTGAAGTGGAGCAAACGGCAGACGGCTTGGAGCCCAGCCCTGCCAGACTCCATCTGCCGAATCCAGACGCTCAGGAGCCCCGAGTCCCCGAGCCATGTTCCTTGTGCGTCTGAAATAGCTGCAGACAGCAGGCTAAGAACCCGGGGGATGCGTCAGCAGAAACGCTTCCGGGACAGGCTTCGAGAAGAGGATCAAGGTCAGACCGGCCGTAGCATCTTGGCCTCCTTCCCATCCCCCTCTCAGCCCCAGCTGCTCAGTGGATGGGAGTGGGGGGCTCCTCCTGCACCCACGGAGGCCAGAGACTAGCTGAGGGTTTAGATCTGGCAGCTCAATTAAACCTGCCAGGTGGGACCCTTTTTCATCAGTTCTACAGCTGAGGTTACTGAGGTTCAGAGAGGGAAGGCCACTTGCCCAAGGTCACACAGCAAGGACAGAGCAGAAAGCTGAACCCTATTCAAGGTCTGAGTCTGTCATCCAGAGAGAGGACTTCCCACAAGAGCCGGGATGCCCTCAGGACCTGCGGCGGTGGCTCCCTCATCCCCTTCCTCCTCAAATCTGTGGCGGTTCAGGAAATCTCCTCCCTTTCAGAGAGAACTTGTTATTTTATTTTTTTGGCCCAATCAGGGTTCTAGATATTCCAGTCTGGTTCGGGGGCACTGTGGGGCGAAAATGAAGTCACGAGGGGCCATCACCGAGCTGGCCTCTGCCAGATGGACTCACGGTTCTGGAAACGGACGCCCAAAAGGCCTTGGGTGGCCCAGGTACCACCCCCAGCAGAAGGAGGCTCTCTGCTCCCCGCCCCCTCCTCCCTTCTCTCTCCCCTCCCCCCCCAGCCCATTTCCCGGGCTCTGCAACCCCGCCCTCTCATTACAAGGGGAGGGCTCTTACATAAAGGTGCTATTTTCAGCTCTTTGTTCTTCTGGCTTCTTTACTCTTAAGTCTGGACAACAGGCTCGCATCACCTCTGCCCCCACCCCTGCCAAATGCACCAGAAGCCCGAGACTGGGAGCGCCCTCCTCTCTCTGTCTCTGGAAAACTGAGGCAGGGAGTCACAGGGGCTTCTGGAAGGTCGCATCAGGGGGCTGCTGAGCAGAAGAGGGCCACAGGAGAGAGACAAACTAGAGAAGGGGGAGTGAGCATCAGAGGGGACAAGAGAAGGGAGGAGACCAGGGAGAAAAGACCAAGAAGAGGAGGACAAAGGGAGGACGAGGAGGAAAAGCCAGAGGCGGTGGCCCTGCCAGAGCCAGAGAAGAGGAGCTTGTTGGCCCAGCCACGGTGTGGGCAGTGGCAGGGGGCGGGCAGGAGTGACAGCAGCTGGGGGGAGCCGGAGAGTCCTGGCGTTCTTGGCAGGTGGTGGGGCTGCCCAGAATGAAGGGGACAGGTCTGGGGATCCAAAAGAATCAAGGGGCGGACCCCGGGGCACTGGCTGTGCTGGTGGAGGCCCATCGATCAAGCAGCCCCAGCATCTCTGAGCACCGGCTGGTGTGGAAGTCTGGATGCTGGAGGGAAGGGCGGAAGACAGGACAGGGAGAGGAGCAATCCCCGCACTCACAGAGTGCTGGGAGCCCGCGCTCGCAGACCAGGCTGGGGCGGTGGGAAGCAGCACGGGGTCTTTGAGCAGCTGGCCCACTGCTGCTACCATGTTCGGCCACCGAAGCAGAAAGGACCCAGGGAAACCAGCGCACAAAGTCCTCCTGAGACGAGGGTGTCCCTCGTCCCAGCACAGCCCAGGCTTCCTTCTACCCCTTTGCATCTCCCTCCCAACGCTCTTAAGAAAAGGATGTCATTCAGCGGGCAGAGAGCATGAGGCAGAATCTCCAGGTCAGGCCCAGAAAAGTCCTCAGGACAGGCACTGGAAAACAGGGCTTCAGGAAGGAGTCAGAGGCCCGTGAAAAACCCTGCATCCTTTATTTTCATTAACCTCTAACTGAAATGTAGCATCTCCTTCCATTGTGAGTGGAGGCAACACAGCCTTGTGCGATCAGCAGCGCCTGGGACCCTGTCACAGCTCTTTCGAATCACATTGCAGATGCCGCAAAGTCCCATTTATGCTCATCACGGCCTCATAATTGCAGCTGTTACCGACCTGCCATCAGACCTTGTTATAGGGCACGCTAAGAAAAAAGCACACCTTTCAATGTTTCTTCCTATCTTTGAAAACAGCATTTTATGATGTTTCCTTTGTCATTCTACATGTTTTCTTTTTAAACATTTAAAACTGTTACTCTGAGAAAGGTCCCCAGGGCTTTGCCAGTCTGCCAGAGGGGTCCATGGCACAGAAAAGGTGAACCCCCCTCCACCAGTTCTAAATTAGTGTTTAGTCTAGCTCTCCTAGGGGGTAGCTGGAAAAACGCAAGCTCCGAGGGGCACAGGGGCTGGCCATGTTCCAGCAGGCTCTGACCTCCATGGACTTGGTTTTGTTTTCTGGAAGCAGTTCCCACATCCCCAGTCCCCACACAGAGGGGAGGATGCTCCTCAATGAACCGGTTTGGAGGAAGGGTCCTTATTTCAGACACCGGCCCAGGGAAAGCTGCACCCGCCCAGAGGGTTACTAACATCCTCTGGTGAATCTATGGTTCTGGGGAGGTAAAGGGCATTGCTGAGGCCTCTCAGAAGGGAATGGGATATTCTACTCAAGGGAAAAGACTAATTCCAGCTTCACCGTGTCCCTGTCTGTGCACGGGGGAGCTTCCTTGGAAAGGGGCTATAGACAGCATATCTGTGTGAATGAAAACATTGCTATCGTAGCAGTAAACAAAGGGATGCAGTGGCCATCAAGCCACCACATTAGAGCTGTGGGCCCCGAGGGAACTCAGGATGAGAAAATACGGGATACTGGCCCCAGAGAGCTGAGGCGCATAGCCAAGGAATGGTTTCAGTGAGCCCAGACTCTTGCATCTTCCCATATACAGAAAAGCATCAAATTCCTTGAGATACCTGGTTTTCTTTAATGAACAGTAATCTCTTGAGGGTCTGACTACCTGATTTTTGTTACAAAAACTCCTATATATCCTGGCTCCTCTGGCCCTTGTCTCTTCGGAGCAGTCTCCTGAGTTTTCTGAGATGTTATATCCTCAGTTCTGTCCACCAAATAAAACACAACTCTCAACTTCTGGGCTGTGAGTATTTTTAAAGTTGCTATCATGTAAATAAGGAGCCACAGAGTGACTGGGCTCCATAGATGGGCTCCTTCCTGCTCCCCCACTAGGGAGGGGCCTGCCCAGCAAAGGAGCTAACCCAACCAGGCTGGACCAGAGGCCGATGCAGTAGGTGGGATGTCAACCTCTCATCACTTGCTCCCTCTTTCTGGGAAGGGGTGCTTTGACAGTCAGGGGTCTCTGCAGCAGGAGGCATCTGAAACAGGCTGGAGCTTCTCCATCCACCTCTGGCCCCGCATGAGCAGGAAGGCATGGAGGCCAAGGGGAAGAGGCTGGTGCTACCAAGGGCTGCCAGCCATGCCCGCACCCACTTCTGGCCTTATTGCAGGGGAGATGGCAGTGGCCTTTAGAAGCAATGACCCCATCCCAAGCATCCTTTGACAAGACTGGAGAGCCCCATTCTAGACACATGAGGGGCCTGGAGGGCAAATCCAGGAGAAGGGCTCTAGTTAAGGCCCTCAGCAGGGCAAGTTCCACTGCACCCTCAATGACATCTACCCGGTGGGCACAAGCTTGGCCTTGGCCTCTCAACCCCTTTTCCTCTGCAGTCCTCTGCAGTGCCCTTTGCCAGCCTTAATTTCCTTCCTTCCTTCTTTTCTTTCGCTGAGCTGCGTCTTAGTTGAGGCATGTGGAATCTGACTTGCAGCATGCAAACTCTTAGTTGCAGCAATGTGGGATCTAGTTTTCTGACCAGGAGTCAAACCCAGGTCTGCTGCATTGGGAGCTTGGAGTCTTAGCCCCTGGACCACCAGGGAAGTCCCTGCTGGCCTTTAGAGTATCAGCAGAACCAACTTCTGAGTATTCCACACCTGTAAGCCCACCCTGGATCTCACTTGATCTCCATAGCAACACACAGATGGCTGATCTTATCAGCTAATTGTGCAGATGCAGAAGCTGAGGCTTCAGAAGCTTAAGTCACCTGCCCAAGGTGACACGGCTACCAGTTGGGAGAGCCAACCCTAGTGTGTGAGATTCCAGAGCCTATGCATTTAAGCCCCTCTGCCTCAGGCCTGTTTGCACCAGATGAGGAATTCAAGAAATGTCAGGCAGCCCTTTCTTCTTTTGCAAAGCTCTCCTGGCCGACATCTTTATGGGAGGGTGATGATACTGTCTGGAGGTAGCAGAAAACTGCCAGGGCTGACTCTATTAGACAAATGGAAACTAAACACAATTTGTTGAAGCGGGAGGCTGCATCTGATTTCCTCTGATCGATTGTGTCTGGTTTGAGAAAACGGCTGCAGAATGAGCCGTGTTGAACCTGGGATGGATAACCTGTGCAGCACGACCCAGGAACTCTGGGCTAAATGGGAACTGGCTCCAACTGGCGCATCCGTCTGGGGCATCTGGGTCACGAGAGCCAGCTGCCTGCCACCCTGCCTGTCTGAGCGCCAGAGCAGCGGACAGTTTCCTATGACAGAGGAGGTAACTGTTCAGGAGGCTGGAAAGGGAGATGATGATCCTGAGTGACCAGGGAATGAGGTTTCATTCCAGTTTCTGCTTCGCATTTCCTTGGCCTCCACCCTGTCCCAGGCCCTGGGCTGGCACTGGGGACACAGACAGGAGAAAGCTGAGGTCCCTGCCGGTGGACCCCACCAACTCTCCCTGTGTGCCGAAGAAAACTCAGCAAGAGGTTAAAGCAACGGGGTGGGCATTTTAACGGAGACATGAAAAACATGTGTGCTCCCCGGGCGAAAGAATTTTTGTACATGAGCAAGAAATGTTTTGAGTTGATGTCCATCTAGACTATGGGGCTTGTTTGTTACTCAGCATCTCTGCAGCAAAAGCTCACTGTATGAGCTTTTGTGGGTGGTTTTGTGGGCTAGTGCTGGGCACTTAGCAGGGAATAAGTGAATGTCATTTCGACCCCTTAGGAAGAGGTTCTTTAGGAGGAATGATGCAACCCTTGTTCAAAACCAGGAAAGTAGCGGAAACACAGGGCAGCCATTCCTTGCGGTGCCTCCCCTGGAATATTTTCTAGAATCTCTCGACAGAGAGGACTCTCAGGGTTGGAGGAGCTTTGGGAGCCTACCTGGGTTGTACAGATGGGAAGACAGGCCAGTGGTGGGTGAGGGGCTTTCCCGAGGGCGCCACTGCATGGCGGGGACAGGGCAGAGGAAGGGTGTGGGCTCCTACTTCCAGGATGGGTCTGGTGCCCTGCATTCCCACACAGAGGGGCTTCCAGGAAGAGGTGTCTGTCCTGTGGCTCCGCATGCAGGCAGTGTGGGGCGTCTAGCCTGAGACCTGCTGTGTGTGTTTGGAGGGAGGGGGTTCCCAAGAGACACTGAGGCCAGGGTTGACCAGGCAGCAGGAAGAGCTGGCCCCTGCAAAGCCTGTTATCACATCTCTTAGCAGCTTGGGCTGCACAACCTCCCCAGCACCTGCCTGGGAATGAACTTGTTTTGGGTTCAAACCCACGCTCATCCACTCTCAACCACCAGCGGCATCCAGGTACAACTAAGGCAGACCAGTCAGACCATGTTGGCCCCTGTTCCAACTTTCCAACAGCTCCCATCTCGCTCAGACACAAACTCCAAGGCAGCAGCACTAATCCGCCACTGCCCTTCCCCTCACTTACTGCTCCAGTCTCTGGCTTCCTGGACTTTGCTCAGACACTCCGGGTTCCACCTCAAAGCCTTTGCACTTGCTCTTCCCTCTGCTGGAAATGCTCTTCCCCCAGCTGTGGGCAGGACCGTCTTCCTTACCTCTTTCTCGTCCTACTGAGGTGTCACTTCCTGACCACGCCCCTTTCCTGTTTCTTATTTTCTCCTTAGCACTTTCACCACTTAACACACTGCGTATTTCAGTTCTCGATCCGGTTTAGTCTGTCACTCCTGCTCCGCTCTAAATCGGATAATGGAAAGGATTTCTTTGTTGTTCACCGCTGTATTCCTAGCACTGCAACTGTGCATAGCAGGTAGCAATCACTCAATCGAAATTTGCTAACGGAACAAAAGGAAGATAAGGAGGAAGAGAGCAGAAATAGATAGACGGGTCGATAGATTGGTAGGTAGAGGATGCTTAACAAGGATCCGGTTGAGCTTCAGGGAAGAATCACAGCCAGAGTGCAGTGTTAGCACCAGCTCAGAGGTAAGCAGGCCTGGGCTGGAATCCACACTCTACCGTTCGCTAGCTGAGCAATCTTGAGCAAGTCACTTCTCCCTGAGCCTGTTTTCTTCTCTGTAAAATGGAAATCATGGTAGTACTTGCCACAGCTAGTTACCGAGAGGCTCAAAGAAGATATACTTGGAAAGCATTATCACCATGCCATGGAGACTCTTGACATATGCCAGCTATCATTATTATTAAGAAAGGCCCAAATTATTAATGCGGACCAGGCTCTATGCAGAGCACTAGGGAATCAATGCTGACTCCAGACACAATTGTGTCCTCAAGCAGCCCATGGTTGAGGGGGGTAACTGACCAGGCTGGTAAATATTATTAGAATATAATGACACAGGAGCCATAACGGCAGGAAGCCCAGGGGGCTGAAGGATCCAGAGACTCAAAGTCACCCCCTTTGAGAAGATCAGGGAAGTCTGCTTGGAAGAAGAGGCATGTGAGCTAAGGGCTGAAGCACACACAAGATAGCCATGCCATATGAAGTGGGAAGAACATTCCAGACAGACAGACTGTGTGGCACAGGCAAAGGCCAAGAGGTCTCTTGACAGCTCCATAGCACAGAACTGTCATCAACATTTTATAAAACTGAGCTCAGGGAGGTGAAATCATTTCCTGAAGTCACACAGCAAGGAACTGGCAGAGCTGGGATTTGAACCACCGCAGAGCCTGAAAACCCTGATGGACTGGCAAATAGGAGAGACAGAGAACACCAAGAAGAACCTGGTCTCCCCGCTGGGCTGGGTGTAGGCACAAAGGAGTGAGGGGAAGGGCCACAGCCCCCTGTCTCCACCCCAGCTAAAGGATCCCCAGAGCCCCACTCAGCAAGAAGGACGGTACCTCCATCAGGTCTATAAGCCACAGCAGCCGCTCCTGGGGAGGAAGGGTGGGCAAAAGGCAAAAAGAAAAATACGTCAAATAAACATAAGGGATGGAGCGGGCACAGCAAACCCCCTTCCCAAACACACATACACACACAAGGCAAAACAAACAAAAATTCCCCAAACTCCTTTTCTCTTCACGTGGACTGCTTTGGGCAGGAATAAAGGAGGGATGAGGAAGACCCCACAGGGACAGTCAGCATGGCTTCATTCTAACTGCTTCCTAGAAGGAAAACAAGAAAGGACAGTGTCCTTGAGAAGGGCAATCAGGAGATGGCCATGCCCCCTGAGGGCAACCCTGGGAGTCTCCAGCAGGTGAAGCTGGGATCATTATTCCCACTTGGCAGATGGGAAAACTGAGGCTAAGCAAAGGGAAGTGGCTTGTCCAAGGTCACATCTGTGGCTGAAAGGCAGAGCCTGAAGGAGTGTCTTGTTTGGAAGCCTCCATCAGAGAAGACCCAGATTCCAGGGAAGCCCAGGCCCCATGTTGGCAGAGAACTTCAGCGCCGTGAACAGGAGCCCAGGGCTGTGCCTGTGGAAGATGCCTGGTGTGGGATGACGTTTGGAGGGGGAACGGCAGAACCTCAGCCCCGTGCTTTCCAGAAGGCCTCAAGTGCCTGCAAGTCCCCGGATACAGGGTGGTTACCCCAGCCAGGCTGGGAAACGGGAGAAGAACAGATGCTTCCTCTGCTCTCCAGGTGTGGGCAGCATGTCTGGGAGGTTACTCGTCCTCTACGCTCCCAACAAGCTGGGGAAAGGAGCATTGCTGCCCCAGTGCAAGGAGGGAGAGCCAGGCACTGCGGAGGAGGGTGCCTTTTCACACTGCCTCTCCTGCCTGCACATCGCTCTCTTAGCACCCACCTCCCAGTGCTCGTCCTGACCTTGGTCAGTCCTGATCTGACACACCTGTGCTCTCCAGGGGGTCTCAGACTCATCAGTTCAGTTCAGTGCTCAGTTGTGTCCGACTCTTTGCGACGCCATGGACTGCAGCACGCCAGGCCTCCCTGTCCATCACCAACTCCTGGAGTTTATTCAGAAGCTGGGAGACCCTTTCCATCTGTCCTACAAACTTCCTGCTCAAAATCATCCTGTAGCTTTTAAGAGCTGTGCCTTTCCCAGGGTGTTCCAATCTGGAGGGAAGGTGTCTTTGACAAGGCAGGGTCAGCTGCCACAGCGGGGCCTCAGATGGTCAGGGACAGTGCCTTCCAGGTACAGGAGAGACCCAGGCGCTGAGCTGGGGCTGGAACCCCTACCCTGAGCCCTTCCTGGGAATACACCTCCAAGTCCTGCAGCCTGGCCTGCCCTCAGGGCCTTGGGCTCCTGTGGCCAGAGTCACCAAGGACCTCAGGTCATTCTACCCACAGGGAAACCAAGGCCCAGAGAAGCTGGGCTTAAACCTAAGCCCCTTACCTCCCAGGCTAGAACACACCCCATCCCATCCACTGGATCTCTCATCCTCACTTCTAAAGGGATCACCCCAGAAGTACAGTATGCAACCCCCCAAATTTTAGAGCAGTGACTTGTGGCTCCTGAATCCCCACATGGACATACTTAAGCCAATCTCAGTGGAGCTGGACGCAGACAGAAATGAACCCTCAGGCCAGGGCTCCACAGCCTGAAGCCAGCTCATCACCCATGTGTGCCACATCAGAGCCAAACATGCAGCCCCAGGTGGGGGACAGCCTCCTCCCTGCCCCAGAAGTGGTCTGCAGCCGTGTCCAGAGCCTGGAGGAATGGGCGGCAGCTTCCTAGCCACCCCAGGAAGGATGAGGACTTGGGGGATGAAGGTGACTCCGGATGGTAGGGACAGGAGGTAGAGGAATAGAAGTTTCCCCAGAAGCTCAGATCCCCAGAGCTTTAAGAAAAAAAAAAAAAAGCCACATTGGGAGCTGAAGCCCACAAAGCGGGCATGCTGCGGGGCTCTCCTGGTGACTGTGAGCACACCTGTGCCCGCGCTGACCACCTGTATCTGCAGGTGGACATCATCGCATCCTCTGACCTCCTCCTCCAACAGGACAACCAACACTGTCTAATAGAGATTCCACCCGTAAGAGCTCCCAGTTCAGTGTCTGGGAGTAACAGTGGTTAAAGAACTAGACTTCCTCCTCCCCTTCCACAGGAGAGGTGGTGAATGACCGACAGGCAGGGAAGCAGAGGACGGAGCCGAGCCGGCTCTCCTGACCTCCAGCTCCGACTTTTTCCATGGCATCGGTCTTGGTAACTGGCTGTGTCCTGCAATGGATAAGGCACTTCCCCTGCCCTTTCCTCCCCAAGGCCTCCCAGGGTTCATCTGCCTCTGAGCATCCTGGGGGCACAGCCACACCCTGAGGCGGCCCAGATGCCTTTCTGGGGGCTGGTGAGTCTGGGAGAAAGTCAGGCTGGGTTCCGGGGCTCCAGAGAATCAGGAGTGGGTCTCTCAGGGAAGATCCCGGTCACCACGACCATTACCATGAATGAGACCACCAGCGTGATGTCTCATGGGATCCTCCCACTACTGGTTCTGTTTGTCTCATTAAGAAAAATGTTAGTTGCTCAGTCGTGTCTGACTCTTTTTGACCCCATGGACTACAGCCCAGCAGGCTACTCTGTCCATGGAACTCTCCAGGCAAGAATACTGCAGTGGGATGCCATTCCCTTCTCCAGGGGCTTGAACCTGGGTTTCACACATTGAAGGGAGATTCTTTACCGTCTGAGCTACCAAGGAAGCCCATTTGTCTCATTACCTGCATTTTCCGCCTTTCTTCCCCAGCCCACCCGCCTGCATCCCATCCCACAGCCTGTGAGCCCCTGAGGCAGGGTCAATCCGTCTTGTTCCGTTGTGTCTGAGAGCCCATGCCTGGCATAGAGGAGGCACCCAGCAATCAGGAGGTTTTCACAGGCGAAGAAACCGAGGCTCTGAAAGGGAAGGCCCAGAGCTGGCCAGGAGTCACGTCCCAGCAGAGACTCCCAGGGCTGGATTCGAACCCAGATGGGTCTTAACTCCCTTGCTGGCTGTGAGATCAGGCAAGGGGCAGGGGCTGCTCACCCTGGCCGAGCTGACAGTGGTGGAGGTGCCGTGGCTGCCTGTGGACGAGCCCGTGTCGCTGTAGGAGACCGTGGAGTAGGTGTCCCCGGCTGCAGGACCCGGGGGCTGCCGCGCCTTCATGGACTCAATCTCCCGTCTCAGCACCAGGTGGTCGAAGCGGTCCAGGTCTTGCGGGGAGATGGTGCCTCTCACCTCGGAGAGGAGTGAGAACTGGAGGCCGGCACAAGCCAAGCACTCAGCAGGGAGCTCCACCGGCAGGCATGACAGCCCTCTGCCACCCCAAATGCAGGCATGCGTGCTAAGTTGCTTTAGTCGCGTCTGACTCAATGGACTGTGGCCTACTAGGCTCCTCTGTCCATGGGATTCTCCAGGCATGAACACTGGAGTGGGTTGCCATGCGCTCCTCCAGGGGATCTTCTCAACCCAGGGATCGAACCCACATCTCTTGGGTCTCCTGCATTGGCAGGTGGGTTCTTTACCACTGGCACCGCCTGGGAAACCCGTTACCCCAAACAACCTTCGTGCAAACTTGGTCACTGCCCTCCCTCCTTAAGTCTCCGTGGCTCACCACTGTCCTAGGACAAATTCCAAACCCCTAGAGGCCAGGCCCAGCGTCATCGACCCCTGCTCCCTGCTCACTTCTTCTTCCCTAACATCTCACCTTTCATGTCCGGCTCCAAGTCCCTGAACAGGAAGCCCTTGCCTGTACCTTCCTTTTCCTTCTTTTTAAACTGACTTCCCTCTGTTAAATCTTCCCAAAGGTAACCACTCCCAGTGGATTTAATCACTTCTTCCTTGGTGCAGCTTCTGAACCTCAAACAGGCCTCTCCACTAGAGCAGCGTACTCAAAGAGGGTAGCACGGTTTGGTCACTTGGGGGCTTGTGAAACATGCGGAGTTAGCCAGCCTGGGGTGTGGCCTGAGCATTGCTTTTTAAGAGCAATCCAGACGATTTTAATGTACACCCAGCATAAAAAGCTGCTACATTGGGACCCCAAACACAAGGCACGTGGTCTGTTCCCTTGAGAGTCTGAGGGGTTCAGGGGTGGGGGCTGGGGGTGGGGTCTGTCTCGGTCACCAGTCTTTGCCCAGGCTTCAGGCTGGGTCTGACTCTTTGTGGGTTCTCAGTAAAGGAGTGGGGTTAAGAGGGAGGCAGGGAAGGATGTAGAACCCTGAGGGAGCTGAAATCAGGCCCCTCCAGCCCCGCCTTGCCCAAGGAGGCGCGGGTCACCTTGGCGTGGGTGTTGAGCAGCTCGAACAGGGCCATGACTAGGGCCTCCACCGACACGCTGCCGCCGCGGTACTCCTCCAGGTAGTAGGCCATGGTGGCACGCTCCTGCTCGGTCAGTAGGTGCCGCGCCTGCTCCTCCAGCAGCACCCGCGTCTGGTTGCCCAGGCTGCTCAGGGTCACCTGGGAGCCGGCTGGCCCCTTGTAAAACCCCAGCTGAAAGACAGCGAGACAGAGGCCCCGGGTGTGCCAGTCTGCTCTGAAAGCCGAGCCAGCTACCACCCTGCAGACTATGGGGTGGGTCCCTCTGAGGTCTCCACCCAGGGTTAAAGCCGCAGGTGTTCCCGGACGTCCTCAGGGCACTGGGTCTTGGTCGCGTGTAGCTGCAAAGTGCTTTTCTGGCTCACGTGGCACTTTTACACGTGTTGTCTCATCAGAGTCCCGTGACCATTCAGGGTCAAGCAGTATTATTACGGTTCCCATTTTACTGTTTAGGTTGCTGTCTCTCTCTGGGTACATTGGGGATAACAGTAATGTTATTTCTGAAACGTGGCTCAGACCTGCACACACGGCACACCTCCCAGCATGGCCTCCACCACCATCAGCCGTGTCTAAGAGGCCACCCGGTCTCCCTGCTTGTCCCCTCTGCCTCTCCCTGTCACCTACACAGAGCTGCTGAGATGACCTCGTGAAAACATAGATCTCATGTTGTCCCCCTGGTGAAGCCTTTCAATGGCACCCCATTTGGCTTAGCAGCCACACCTCTTCCCCGGCTCACTAAGTCCTATGGGATCTGACGATCCCACCAACAAGCCATGCGTGGCGCCTGCCCCAGGGCCCTGGCACATGCTGTGCCCTCTGACTGCATCCTCCCCTCCGGCTCCTGCCCAGACTGATTTCACTACCGCCACTTCATGTTCAGCTTACAGCCCAGACACTGTGTTGCCACCTTAGAGAGCCTTCGCCCTCTACCTCTGCCCTCCCCGCACCTAAACATCTGCCGTTCTCTCTCCTAAGACCTGGCACCTTTCTTGGAAGGCACTGAACATCTTTGCTGATGAGATACACACGCAGGTTTGCTTTACTTTGATGTGTGTCTCCTTCACTGGGTGTGACCCCCACCCGGGTGGGGACCTGATTTGTGCTGTTCGTGCCGCTAACTCTGGGGTCCAGGGTGGTGCCTAGAACCTGGTGGCCTGGAACCTTCCCAGGAGTGTGGGAAGGAGGTTACGCAGGCAGTCGGCGGGCTGCCCACCCTGCTGGACCCAGAGCTCCCCACTCGGGCACCAGTGAAGAAGCCAAAGACACCCGCAGACAGAGAGCAGCCTACCTTGTTGGTCCCTTCTGCTGTGAGATCCCCGGGAAACCTACGAAGAAAGACAAGCATGTTCAGCCTGATGTCTGAGCCGTTCAAACAGGCATGGGCCAGGGGATGGCTGCTTTACAGCGAGAGGAATGAAACTTTGGGAGAACCATGGGCCGTGTTCACTGGGCCCTCTCAAGGGAATATCAGGCCCTGGACAGACGGGCACTTTCTGAACTCCTGACCAAGCATGTGGATGGCACTTCTAAAACCAGGCAAGGTGGTCTGCTGAGTTGTTTCACGGCCTGTAGGGCCAAGTCAGGTAACACGCAGAGGAGAGATTAAGTAATAAGTGCCACATGGTCTCGGGGTCAGGCCAGCCCAGGGAGGGTGAGGACCGGGGCAACTGGAGATGCTGAGAAACAGCCTGCAGGTGCAGCTCTCTTCCAGTCTGTTTCCATGAAAAAAAAAAAAAAATGTGGTCTCAAGCTTCCAGAATCCCTGATTTTCAAGAAGCAGCCAGAAGTCCAGGTGTTCCCCCTCTCCCCACCCATGGGAAACCTGATGTCTTTTTAAATGTTGGTAACTAATTTTTAAAAATTACTGTACTGGGAAGGTGAAAGGAAGAGAGGAAGGAGGGGATGAAGAAAGGGAGAGAGAGATGCCCTGGGTGTGTTCGGCTTGGGGGACACCAGTCAGTTTGGGATTTCAAATGGAAATCCAAAGGTGACACTTTACATTATTAGCAGCTATGCAGCCACCTGGAAACTATCTCTCACGTTATGACTCCCAAGACCCTTTCATGCAAGTCACTCGTGGGATCCTTATCCACACACCTGGAATGCGGGCTGCAGTTAGGATTCCCACTTTTCAGACAAAGCAACTAAGGGCCAAAAAGGAAGTTATGAGATTTGCTAAACAGCAAGTAAAGAGCGAGCAAACTGGATGCTGCGGTTCAGCTTTCCAAGGAAAACTGAGGTCAGAAGAGCAAAGGGGATGTGCCCATGGTCAGGCCCCGCAAACGGGAGGGAGCCTGGGGTGGGACTTCAGGCTCAGGGAACCGGGGCAGTCTCCACAGCTCGGGGCACAGAGCATGGTGCAGGGGTGGAAGGGGCTGTTACTGGCTTTCAGGAACGGCCCTGGGATCCTGGGGCTCAGAGTGAGAGCCCAGCACGGCCGCACCCTGCGCAGTTGGTGGCAGCGTCCCCGATCCGGGAACTGGCAAACCACTTGGTCTCGTCCACGGTGGTGCGGGCGTGGGGCAGCCTCCCGACGTCCTTCACGGTCAGGATGAGATGCTGGGATGACTTGAGCAGCCTGACTGCCTCGTCATGCAGGATGTTGAGAAAGCTCCGCCCATTCACCTCCAGAATCTGGTCCCCAACCTGCCAAGCCCACAACACAACACAGTCACCTGGGCTGTCTGCAGGATACTGACTCATGCCAGGGGCTTCAGAGTCCAGATAGCAATTTTCCTCCTGGGTAGCCTAGGAAGGAGGTCACCAAGCCTCAGACAGGCTATGTGGATGCTTGAGGGTCACAGCAAGAGACTCAAAGAGGTTATGTGAATGCCTGTGGGTCATACAGCAAATCAATGGCAGAACCAACCATCCAATCCAGATCCTCAGCCCATGACCCTGTCACTAGAAAGGGCCACCTCCCTCAACCGAACAAGGGCTTTGAGGAGTGGGTCTGTGAAGTTCCCCAGGGTCTCCTTATCTAGAAAACAGAAGCCATTTCAGAGGCCTGGATGCAGGTGGAATTGGGGGGGAAGATGAGATGTGAAGGCACTGTTCCAATACTTTTCCTTTTACACTTCTACATCATTAAGTTTGCTACCTTAAGCATGCATTCTTACACTGCCTTAGTGTAAACATCATTTAAATTTACTTAAGAGAAATCAGTAAATGAGAAAACTAGCCTACTGATAAAGGAATAATATATTGCTTGGATTTTTAGGACAAGACGGTGGTTTTATTTGGTAATGGAAGAACATATTTTTTAATGAAAGGAAGAAAAAATAGAAGAAGAAAAAACTATAAATATGTGACAAGACCAGAAGGGTTGTCCAGCAAGCTGTTTCAGGGTCAGCTGGGGCACTTTCCAACTCAGAGGGTTTGGTGCTTTTTTTACTTTCATTGATGGGTGACCAGAGGGGGCTACCCAGGGTCACAGCCCACCGTGGTCTTGAAGGGCAGCCCTATAACACCAGTTGTTTCTGGCCCCTCTTCCTTCTTCCCTCCATCCCTGTCTGCTGATGGCACATGCTCACCCCTAGGGGAATTTTCCGGCATTTTTAAAAGTAGAATTTGGAAAGGGTGAGCCAAACACGAATTTGGAAGAAAAAGAGAAGAAAAGAAGATGTGGTGATGAGCCTGAGAACCAAAACCCTGGTCCTCAATTTCCTGTCTTTTCTTTAACCCCTCACCTGCAACCAGGGAGTTTCTAGAATAGAAAGTGGTTATAAATTCAGTCTTTCTGTCTCCCCTCTGCTCCAGTGTTGATGCGTTCAGAGAAGGCCCTTTGCCTCCACAACCCCATCCAACACTTCCCGCATACCTCCTGTGTGCCAGGCTTGCACTGAGACACGGAGCCGAGAAAGACAGACCTCCTCCTGCTCTCAGGCTGCTCAGTGGGCTCCACCTTGTGCTATGAGTGGGTTTTCCCGCCAGCCTCTCCACGCCTTGTCTCCAAGGCCCAGAACACAGTGGGAATTCAATAAAAATTAATCCAATGAGTGAAGAGTCAGATACCAGTCCCCCCCAATCCTAGCTCCAGGACCATTTCTGCTGCAGCTCGGGGTGGGGGGGGGCAACACATGACACCAGCCTGGAGCCCCAAATTTCGAGCCACTTCTGACCAGATGCTGACTGTATGCCAAGAACCTTGTTTGTCCCTTTACATAGCTTTCCCTATCTAATATCCTCCGCATTCTGCCAAGTAGGGATCATTTGCTCTGCATCTGACCAGAGAAAAGACAGAGACTCAAACAGGTTAAGTAAACAGTTTGCGGTTACAGAGGCTAGTGAAGAGGACAGCGGGGTGGAAACCCAAGTCAGGCTCCAAGGTCCTAACGCTATCTGCTATTGGGCTGCTGTCAGGCTTCTGCTGTTCCTCCCTAGGCCTGCCTGCAGCATCCAGCTCTGAAAACCCACCCTCATCATCAACTCTGCCTTTGTCCCCCCAATGCCGGAGACCTGGGTTTGATCCCTGGGATGGGAAGATCCCCAGTGGCAACCCACTCCAGTATTCTTGCCTAGAGAATTCCATGGACTGAGAATCTTGGCAAGCTACAGTTCATGGGATTGCAAAGAGACGGACACGACTGAGCAACTCTCTCTCACACACACACACACACACACACACACACACACACACTCTCTCTCTCTCTCTCTCTCTCTCTCTCTCTCCCCAGGAAGTCTCACCTTCCTCCCCCTACATCCGTTCCCTAACCTGCGGCTCCACCTGCTCACTCCTGGGGTCCTGGGCTGGCATTCTCCTCCGTGTATTAACTTCTAAACTGGCCCCAGACCTGGCACCGGGTTTTACTGTTTCCTGTTTCCTTAGCTTAAAAACCTGAATGACCCCTATAACCCAGCTGGTGGCATAACCCTATGGTCAAAGGTTTCAAAGACCATCAGACTTGGGTAGACACTCTGGCTTTGCTACTTTCATGCCACATGAACTCAAGCAAATCCTCCAATAAACTTCCTTTTTTTTTTAATCGATTAAAAGAACACATTCATTTTATTAAGGTACTTTTCTGTTACTTTAGGAGAGAAAAAAAACCTTTCAAATAGTGGCCTGGTTTCAAAATTCATTGTTTTGGGTTTTATTTCATGCTATTTCAGTCCTACTTCTTGGGAATAAATCTATAGCAAAACCTCAGAAGATCTATTACTTTGCATGAAGGCAGAAAAAAAAGAAAAACCGTAGGTCAGGTTCAAAAGGAGTTTGGGTTACACCAGCATATTATTGCTGCTGCTGCTGCTGCTGCTGCGTCGCTTCAGTCGTGTCCGACTCTGTGTGACCCCAGAGACGGCAGCCCACCAGGCTCCCCCGTCCCTGGGATCCTCCAGGCAAGAACACTGGAGTGGGTTGCCATTTCCTTCTCCAACGCATAAAGGTGAAAAGTGAAAGTGAAGTCGCTCAGTCATGCCGGACTCTTCCCGACCCCATGGACTGCAGCCCACCAGGCTCTTTTAGAGGCCTATTTAAATTTTTCTCAGGAAAT
The DNA here is from genome assembly GCF_019923935.1 of Bubalus bubalis. Classification (NCBI taxonomy): domain Eukaryota; kingdom Metazoa; phylum Chordata; class Mammalia; order Artiodactyla; family Bovidae; genus Bubalus; species Bubalus bubalis. The sequence continues at coordinate 165,417,995 of NC_059159.1, forward strand.
TACTTTCCAAATTACATGTAGGAGCACATTTTCCACTGTTACTAAGAACAGGGGACAAAAATCCATTAAACTTTTGTCGCTTAGTTTTCTTGCACATAGGGAGGGAATCCTAGCCCAGGATTGCCCTCCAAATTTCTACAGTCATCATCGTCATTGGTCATCAGCATTGGTTTTCAATGCCACCAGCAATATCCACAATTTTCTCTCTCTTTCCATATCTTTGAGCTCCCCAGTCGAAAAATCCCTGAGAACTTGTGTGTCCTACGTCACTTAAGTCATGTGTGACTCTTTACAACTCCATGGAGTGTAGCATGCTGGGCTCCTCTGTCTATGGAACTCTCCAGGCAAGAATACCGTGGTGGTTGCCATTTCCTACTCCAGGGGATCTTCCCAACCCAGGGACTGAACCGGTGCCTCTCACACCTCCTGCTGGCGGGTTCTTTACCACTAGTGCCGCCTGGGAAGCTTAGGTAGCCTGAGTTGGTCTCCTTGTAAAGAGCTTAAGGTAAGACACAATGTCTGATTTTAGGCTTGGCACACAATAAGTGCTAAATAAGTGCTTATGCACAGGAGGTGTGGCTTTTGCCTCTTCCCTCTGTGCTTCTCTCCCAGCTGGTGTTTCCTGATGCTGAGAAGCAAAGCTGTGTTAAAGAAGACCTTCGCAGGGCAGGTACCAGGGCCTTACTGAGAGCGGACTGCGATGCCAGCTCCCTCCAGCCCACTGTTCTGGGTCCTCACATTTCCCTGCGTAGCGGCTACACCTCTCCCCTCTGCCCCCAGCTCCCCGCTTCCCCACAGCTCTGAGCTGGAGCCAGGCTGTACTTTTCATCTGCTGAAGTGCTCTGTTTGCTTAAGTATCCCTCTCAATAGCTCTGGCTTTTGTTAAGCTAAGGGAATCAATTTTAATCTTTCCCACATACTTTATTTCATCTCAGCAGTTTAATTAAAGGAAGTAACATCTGAGAGACCAGATAAGTGCAAGCATCCTTTGTGAGCAAGCCCCTCCCTACGGGTCTAGGCCCTGGGGGCAAACAACTCAATTCCACAAACAGATACCTGGCCCTTTACAGTGAGGAATGTCCCAGATACTGCATGGGACTTAAGTACACTAAATCAAGTATTCGCTGTTTAACTGGAACTCAGATTTACATGGTGGCATCTGTTTTTATTAGCTAAAACTGGCTGCGCTGGGTTGGGGGTATCAGTCTCCTCTGGAGGCAATGCTTCTTGATGTGGGCAGGGGTGAGCCGATTTAGTGCTATGGTTTCCAAACTTCAGTTACCTTCCCTTGCCCTGGGCCGGGCACGTGTCATCGGTCCTGTGAATCACCAGTGGACAGGTACTGCAGCTTCCTTGTAAGAATTAATATCTGGCAAATAGAAGGTCTGCTGTGCTAATCACATGCCTGTTGAATAAATCCCTACCCAGCCTGTGCATCAGCATGGGGATCATGTGCGATCCACCAGGGAACAGACTTGAAGCAGGAGTCACTCTCTGCTGCTGCTGCTGCTAAGTCGCTTCAGTCGTGTCCAACTCTGTGCGACCCCATAGACGGCAGCCCACCAGGCTCCCCCGTCCCTGGGATTCTCCAGGCAAGAACACTGGAGTGGGTTGCCATCTCCTTCTCCAATGCATGAAGTGAAAGGTGAAAGTGAAGTCGCTCAGTCGTGTCCGACTCTTCGAGACCCCATGGACTGCAGCCCACCAGGCTCCTCTGCCCATGGGATCTTCCAGACAAGAGTACTGGAGTGAGTTGCCATTGCCTTCTGCAGTCACTCTCTGAAAACCCCGATTTAATGGGGGTACATGAGCCTGTCCTTCCCATCTCTTTCCTCTCTTCTCCTATCTTTCTTCTTCAGTGAGTGAAAGTCGCTCAGTCGTGTCTGACTCTTTGCAACCCCATAGAATAGTCCATGGAATTCTCTAGGCCAGAATACTGGAGTGGGGTGCCTTGCCCTCTTCCAGGGGATCTTCCCAACCCAGGGATCGAACCCAGGTCTCCAACATTGCAGGAGGATTCTTTACCATCTGAGTCACCAAACCAAAACTCTAGATGGGGCTGTCTCCAGACAGCCCTTCGCAGCATCTGAGTTGGTCCGAGTGACTCCCATTTCTGTGTCCAGCTCTCTGTCATTCCTTCTACTTGTTGGAAAGCTTCCCGAGGCCTGCGAGCCCTGTCAGAAGAGTCATCTGCATGTTCAATGCCATTTAAAGTCCACCAGCCAGTTTCAAATAAATCCAGCGTCTCCCTGTTGACCCCAGCAGCCCCAGGCCAGCAGGCTCTGCAGTCTTGTCCCCGCGGTGCAGCCGAAAGATAACCGTCGTCCTGAAGCCAGGCAGCCAGGACACAGTGGCCATGTGGCCCTGCCCAGTTCAAGGACACTCCGAGTCTGTCTCCTGCTCTGTACAAGGCACACGAGACTGCTTGCAATCCCCAGGTCATTGAGAAGCAAGTGGGACCACTTGGCACAGGGCCTGACATGAGAGAGGCTTTCGAGAGCTTTTCATTCGCTTTCTTTCCAAACCGCAGGGACAGGTCGACATGTCAGCTGGCTCAAGGTCACCATCACATGTGAACAGGGAGCCAGCATTTGGGCCCAGCCTCTCCTGTATTCTTCCTCAACCCCGAGGCACTTGTATCCCCGCGCAGTGTCTGGCACACGGGAGACGTTTATGGGGAAGGGATGGCAGAGACCCCTCCTCCCTATTCTCTGAGGCTTACTTCCACTCGCTTCCCCTTTTCCTTTGTTTTGTGTGATGTGAAGTACAGGTGGAGTGTTTAAAGGTCTTCACCCAGCGCTTCCCCTAAAGCCCACCCTTCCAGCCAACCCCCCGCCCAACCCCTCACTGCTGCCCCAGGCAACAAAAAACCCAGCTAAGAGTTCTATATGTTCAGTCATTGGAATGTTCCTCTCCTTCCCACAAAAGACAGCTGAGTTAGACAGCCAGGGGCCGGGGTTGGGGGGGTGGTGGAAGGGTGGGGTGGTAATCAAGGCAAAAGGTAAAGACAGGCAATGACTGTCAGGCCTTCCAGGGTCCCCTACAGATGGGGAGACTGCCTGGACAGGCAGCATAGGGACCTGTCCAGGGGACACAGAGCGAGGCAACAGCCAAGCCCAGACCCTGAGGCTGATTAACCAAGGAAACAGCACCCACCCAGAGCTGTCAGGACACGACCCGCTAGAGAAGGGAGAGTGTGATCGAGTGTCTAATATTGCTCAGCTTGCAGACGGGTGCCGATGGGGAGGACGTGGAAGGATAAACGAATAAAGGAGGCTTTATTTTATTTGTCACCACGGGCGTCCTATTCATCACCAGTGACGGAGGAGCGGAGGGCGGACCACGGGAGTGCCCTTCATTTTAAGGCAGAGCAAAGACTCCTCCATCATCCACAGCCCAGCGAGTGACAGGCTCGGGTTCAGGACGCTCCGTGGAGAGCGCGAAGGGACTTTAACAAGGACAGGACACTGCTTTTCCCTGAACTTGGCCAGCCAACCACCAGGAAGCAGGAATTCATTTCCCCTGGGTCTGAAGCTCTTGGAGCAGCAGAAAGTGCTCAGGCTCGGGAGTGAGCCAGCCTTGGTAAACGGTTCCCTGTAACTCCCTGAGAGACCTGGGGAAAATACTGTTACATCTCCAAGCCTTTCTTCCCTCAAAACAAGAATAAGACCACCACTCACTAGAGTGTTACATCGTCTAAATGAGATGCCATCTGCTGTGTGGTTATTGAACACAGATTCAGGAGTCTTGTCCTCCGGGTCTAATTCCAGCTGCCACTTCCTAGCTGTGTGACCTTGGGTGATTTCCCTACCCTCTCAGTGACTCAGTTACCTTCTCTGGAAAACAGGTTAAGCATCAGTGCCTACCTCATTGTCTGAGGATTAAAAATGAGGTCATGCATTCTCCGCTGTAGCCCCAGCACCTAAGATAGCACTTGGCACATGCAAGGTACCTAGTGAATATTCATGGAATGAACAACTACAAAGCAGGTAACACAGTATCCAGGATACAATAAGTGCTCAATAAATGTTAGCTGCATTCTTGAAAACCATGCTTACCCTTAAGGGATCCCTTGGTCACTCACCAACCAAATCTTGTGATTCTGCCTCCTCAGAGCCTCTTAAAGCCACACCACCTGCCTTTCCACCTGCCCCCTCTCTGGCCCTGCCCTCCACTTCCACTCACACGGACTGACCACACCCATGAAGCACATACTCATATCCCCATCTTACAGGTGAGGAGACTGAGGTCAGGAAGTGAAGTGAGAAGAGCTGGCATTTGGCCGACGTTCTGCCAGCCTGCCAAGCCTTGCTCTGACCAGTACTGGCTCCTCCTTGAAGAAAAGCCAGCCTACCCTTCCACCTCTGATATGACCCTCAGCCCCGGGGCATCCTGCCATGCACAGTCTGTGCTCTGTTCATGCTTGGTGAAGGGAACAAATGAGCCCAAAGAACCCAGGGCAGGATGGCAGTGGGGCTACGCTCCTGCATCAGAAGGAGTCGGGGGAGAGACCTGCCAACAACTTGATCCCTGTGCTGAGCTGGGTGGGCGGGAATCTTCCCTCTCCAGACACGCACAGCAGTGGAACCCTCGCTGTGCCAGGGCCCCAGAGGAAGCTGACTTCAGCCCCTTTTTCCCCACCTTCCCAAGATTTTATTGAAATTTATTGGATTTTGCAGCTTCCAATGAGGACTCTGCTGATTGTACCATCACCGCAGTGAAAATTCAAATTCCACTGGAGAGTTTTATTGCAATTATGAATCTTTAATGGTCTACCATATCAGGTATGAAACTTTAATGGGCTTGTTTTCTTTTTTTTCGGTACAAGTGAGCAATGCAGTTTTAATGAGACACCAGTAGTTTTTCCCAACAGTTCAGAAGTCAGTAAACCTTGTCTGTATTTAATAAAAAAGATCAAGGTAAATGCTCAGAAGATGCCTGCATGAACCAAGCTGGGGGTAAGAGCTGGGTTTGGGTGAGCTCAGCACACACCCTCTCTGGTTCAGGGTTAGGGTTAGGGCTCTCACAAGGCAGAACTCACTCGAGACGCCACGGATGGAATTGGCAGATGGTGCATCCTCACCTCCTTGTGGTTCCTCCTTCTCACCCGGTGCATCCATTGTCAGTCCTTGCTCATTATTTTCAGGACACGAAATGAAATGTAAGATGCACTGTGCTCAGTTGTGTCCAGCTCTCTGTGACCCCATGGTCTGCAGCCTGCCATGGGATTTTCCAACCCTTGCATACCCTGCATTGGCAGCGGATCCCTTACCACTGCGTCACCTGGGCTTCCCCTTTCAGAACACGAGCAGTCCTCAAGGAAGGCCTGCTCTAACCCCAGGTCATCCATCAGTGGAAAAACTGAGGCCCAGAGAGGGGAAAGGACATGCCCAAGGTCACACTCTGAGTCCATGTTGGAGCAAGGGCAGAGAAGTCACTCCTGAGTCCTTCTCACAGAAGAGTCTGGCTTCCAAATAAACACATCAGAGCAATGACAAAGGTCAAACTCAGGAGAAAGAACAGCTACCAAAACCCCCTGAGCACCTCGCTTAGGCCAGCTACCTCGTACAATTTGACTCAACACTTAGAAAGCACCACTTGAGGCACGCATGGGTATAGCCTGTTCCAAACCAGGGCCATGAAACTCAGAGTAATGAAGTCACTTGTCCAGGGACACCCATCAGGATTTGAATCCAGAGCAGGATTTGAACCCAGTCCAACTGGTAGGCTGAGCCCCAGACTTGTATTCGCCTATGCAACATTTCAACTCAGACGACGCAAAGGCACCGGAAACCAGCTCCGCCCAAAAGCGCTTTGTGGAATAACAGCTCCACAGCCCTCATCGCGGTTTGAGGCCACGCTGGGCTGTGAGCACTGAGCTCCGGACCAGAGTACTGCGTTCCCCGTGCACGGCACGCAGGAGGCACCGTTCCAAGGCCTGACAGCATCAGTGAACTTGTGAATAAACAATCAAATAAATGGACAAGCAAATAAACAAACAGGAAAGCTAGTCCCCTTGCCCCTTCCGGCTTCTGCAGACGGGCAGGAGACATTTTCCATTTATGTAAAGGTCTAGTTTGACAAGGCCAGATGATGTAGGGAGGCTGGGTACCTGCAGCCCAGCTCTGTGCACTGCAGCGGGGAACAAATGTCCAATTTTTTCAATCACAAGGAAGGCAAAGAAGTAAAAACACAAGCTGCAATTTACTTTTGGCTGGAGTTTCACTCTGGGAAATAGTGCACGTCTATCCAGCCCTTCATTTTGGAAGAGTGAAAACTGGGATGATGGAAAAAGGAAAGATGTTAGGAGTTGGAGGCTTCCTGGTAAATCAGGGTAAAGCTGGCCTGGGCTAGCTCCCCCATCTGCTTTGGGCTGCTCCACAGACCTGTAAGAATCAGTGAGTTCTCAAGTTCAAGAGCACAGCCTTCACACACAGAGTGGCCAATCAGGAGATGAAATCCCATTTAAAATGGTGACAGAAGAGAGAAAATATTTAGGAAGAAACTTAACAGGAAATGTGCAACACATATGTGAAGAAAATGACTCAACAAACAGGAAAAAAAAGATGCCCTGTTGTTGGAAAGGATTCAGCATCATTAAGATGTCAATTCTCTCTCATTTGAAAATTTAACATTATCCCCTTAAAAACACCAACCGGCTTTTGTGAGATAAGCTGACACAAAGGTTCATGTGGAAAAATAAAACCGCACATAGAGGAACCCTCAGTGTATATTGCTAAGTGGAGGAAGCCAATCTGAAAAGACTACATATTATATGATTCCAGCTGCATGACATTCGGGAGAAGGTGAAACTATGGAGACAGTAGAAAGATCAGTGGTTGCCATGGGTTTGGCGAAGGAGGGAGGGCTGAGCAGGCAGAATGCAGAGCATGCAAGTATCCCATATGATACTGTAACAGTGGGTGCATTTCATTAACATTTGTCCAAACTCATAGAATGTACAAAACCCATGGTGAGACCTAATATAAACTATGGATTTTAGTTAATAATTATGTGGCTCATCAATGCAGTAAATGCAATTTATGAACACTAACGAAAGATGTTAATAATAACAGGAAATTGTGTGTGGAAAGGGTGAAGGGAGAGGGGATATATGAGAACTCTATATTTTCTGCTTGATTTTTTTATGAACCTAAAATCACTCTAAAATGAATCTATTAATTTTTTAATAATAGTTTTTAATTAAAATCAAATGGCAAGAATAGTTATGAAAGCCCTGAGATCGAACTGCTGCAGGGAGAAGTATTAGATACTAAATCCTGTTCTAAAGCCTTTAGGTGAACAATGGGGGACCGACCCATCAGAAAACAGATGGACATACAGGGGAGCAGGCTAGAAATCAGTCCCAGGACACACAGAAATGCAGCATATGAGAGAGAAGCCACCACAAATCAGTGTGGTAAAGATACGCTTTGTGATACACAGCGCTGGGATAACTACGTAGCCATTTGGAAAGACAGAGGATTGAATCCATACCATATACAGCACACAAGAATAAATCAGATCCACACTCGGTTCGGGGCCAACATGTTGATGAGAGATTTAAAAAGAAAAAATGTATTTACAAGTATTCAAAGAAAAAATGGATAAACTAACTGCTGTATATCTAAAAAAGTTTTTCTAAGGAGAACTCAGATTCAATAGAAGGAAGAATTGGTAACCAAACTAAATGATAATCAAAAACTTGGACATAGGGAGAAAAATAGCCTGGTGGGCTGCCGTCTATGGGGTCGCAGAGTCGGGCACGACTGAAACGACTTAGCAGCAGCAGCAGCAGCAAGCAGTGTTGAAAGAAAATGACAATCAAGGAGAAAACATTTGCAATATTTATCACTGATAAAGGGCTAGCAAGTCCTGATATATAAAGAATTGTTAAGTTTAGGGGAAAAATCCAAAATCTTGACAACAGAAGGATAATAAAAGACACAACCACAAAACCATTTTTATGTTACAAAAAGACATAAAATGGCCCATAAACCTACTAAAAGATGTTCCGTTTCACGCATAATAAGAAAACCGCAGATTAAGCTACATCAAGATACACTCTCACCTGTCAGATTGGAAACAATAATCAACTGGACGGCAGCTGTCGGTCGTGCTTGGACACGTCTGCCGGGAACTCGGGAGGGAGCAACAGTTGCGTCCACTTCTACAGTGAATGCGATTTCGCAATATTGAGCAAACTGTGTGTTTATTTACCTGCTGACACAGAAATCTCACTTCTAGAAATTTACCCTGAAGATACACTTCCCAAAGGGATAAAATACATACACAGAGGCACTCATTGAATCATTGTTTGCAACTGTAAGATGCTGAAAGCAGCCTGAGTGCTCAGAGGACAGCGGGTAAATTAAAGTACAGCAGAGCCACAGAAACGGAGTCCTACACAGCTGTCTAAGAAAATGACAAAGACTTCTGTGCACTGACATGTAGTGATTTCCAGGATACTAAAACTTTATAAATTAAGTGAAAAAGAATATCTATTGCACACTACCTTCTCTATAAGAAAGGCAAAAGAATGTATCCATGTGCTTATTCTTACAAAAAGAAACAGAAATAGGTCAGAAACTAGCTCATTAAGTTGTCTTGCAAGGAGTGGCGGGGCGGGGGCGGGCAGAAGGGATACGACGGAGAAGTAATACTTTGAGTATGTTTTTTGGTAAAGTTTTGATGTTTTTGTTACTCAAAAAGTAAAATTAAATCAGTCAAGATGCCAGTATCTTCGGTCCAAATCCTTCTCATAGAGCCATCTTTCTGGTTCTCTCCTATGATTCTCTCCCCCACTTTTAGGGCCTCTTGTGATTACACTGGGCCCCCCCCACCCCAGATAATCTAGAAATCTCCCCATGTCAAAGTCAGCTGATTAGCAACCTTAATTCCATCTGTAATTTTAACTCCCCTTTGTTATGGAACCTAACATATTCACAGGTCCTGGGGATTAGGATGTAGACCTCTTTGGAACTCACCATCCTGCCTACCAGATGTTGTTCAGTCGCTCAGTTGTGTCTGACTCTTTGCGACCCCATGGACTGTAGCCCACCAGGCTTCCCTGTCCTTCATCACCTCCCGGAGCTTGCTCAAACTCATGTCCATTGAGTTGGTCATACCATCCAACCATCTCTTCCTCTGTCACCTGCTTCTCCTCCTGCCTTCAATCTTTCTCAGCATCAGGGTCTTTTCTAATGAGTTGGCTCCTTGCATCAGGTACCCAAAGTATTGGAGCTTCAGCTTCAGCATCAGTCCTTCCAATGAATATTCAGAACTGATTTCCTTTAGGATTGGTTGATTTGATCTCCTTGCAGTCCAAGGGACTCTCAAGAATCTTCTCCAACGCCACAGTTCAAAAGCATCAATTCTTCGGTACTCAGCCTTTTCTATAGTCCAACTCTCACATCCATACATGGCCACTGGAGAAACCATAGCCTTGACTAGACGGACCTTTGCCTACCACACGGGTGGCCCCAAACCTGGCGGCAGTCACGGCTGTCCAGAAAGAACCACAGCATGCTACCTGTGAGCAAAACACTCGGGAGGACAGACACCATAGCTGTTGCTTGAGTTTTCCCCTTAGTGTGGATCTCCCGGCTTTTTCTATGGTGGACATGCTTTACTTTCAAATTCACGTTTTTAAATGATATCTTAAAACTGCCCATCTTACATGTCTTCCAGTGTGTTAAAGAGACTGGGAAGGAATATGCCAAAATGTTCACAGAAGCTGCCTCTGCATGGTGAATTCCAAGCAATTTTAATTTCAAGCTCTTTAGGAATTTCCTGTGCCTTCTGGATTGCATGTGAAGACTATATTGGTGAGGCTAAAGAAAAAATATTCTAAAAAGAAATGTAAAAATTTGCTGGGAGACATGATATAATGCTAACATCTCACTCAACATTTGGCGGCTTGGGGAGGAACAGGCCTGGGCCCTTGGCAGATCTGCTGTGCCCCCTGGAGAAGAATCTTTTTTATACCAGCCAGTCCAATCCTTGTCTCTTAGTAATTCGGGATAAGTCATTCCTGTCCCCCGCTGGGCTCGGCAGCTTGCTGGCACTGATGGGCTGAGAGATGATTTAAGCTCTTTCTGGAGGGATCCTCGGAGGTTTTTCTCCATTGATGCTCCTTTTAAACATTATTTCAACTGGAAACAACTAAATGCGTGACTTCAAGGGAATGGTTAGGTAAATTATAATTCAGCCAGAAGATGGAGTATTATCATGCAGCTATTACAAACTGCACTTATGAGAAGTTTTTGATTATGTGGAAAAACACAAGTGAAAATGGGGGATGCAAAATAGTATATATGGTATAATATCAATTGTGTAAAAGCGTACAGAGGAAGGGATGAAAGAAGCTACGTCAAGGTGCTAACAGATGGAGACGACCCACACGTCTATCAACTCACAAGTGGGCAAACAAAATATGGTATAGCCACACAGCCGAATATTTCACTATAAAAGGAATTTACTGCTACATGCCACAGCATTGTGCCAAGTGAAGTGAGCAAGACACCATGGCCTCATATGCTACGATTCTATGAGGTGCCCCAAACAGGCAAATCTAGAGAGACAGAAGTGGGGAGTGGCTGTTTAAAGGGTGTAGGATGGGGCCGGTGGGGGGAGTGTGAAGACATGTTTTGAAATAGATGGGGATGACAGTTGTGCAATCTCACGAATATACTTCACTGATTTGTACACTTTAAAAGGCAAATTTTATGATACATAAATTATATGTAAAAAAAAAAGATGTTAACAAAGGTTGTCTTTGGAAGGTAGGATGTCTGAGTCCTTTTGAGTGTATATTATGGATTGAATCTATTACTTTAATAGCTGGAAAAAAATAAAAAGAAACAAACTCCCCCAAACAGTGTGAGTTAACAGCCCTAGGGCACAGTCCCACCCAGGCCGCTGGACTCCCCAGCCTCTGAAAGCTTTGGCCTCCCTCTGTCTGCCTTGACAGCAAACAGCTCCTTGATTCTGGAGTTAATGCAGTCAGTCCAGGGCCTACGGGTGCCTCTGGGTCCGTCAGCCACCAGCGCGGTCTGGGAAAAGCCAGGGCGTCCTTCCCCGCCCAGGCCCCCTCACCCTGCCTCTCCTCTTGATCAGCCCCCAGGTCCTCCTCTGCAGATCTGTGTCCCCCAGCCCAAGCCTCTGTGTGCTGGCTTCTGCTCGGCCTGCCCTGAAGTTCTACGTCTGGTGTAACTGCCCACAGTCAACACCCCAGCCAGACCACACAAGGGCCGAAAGCACGTGTCTTTTGGTCCCTGCTTCCTGGTCAGGCACCCACGCACGTGGGTAGCAAATCTCCAGTGAAGGCTCAGCTTAGGGAGCGACTTCCTCTCTGCAGCCACACTGACCCTCCTCCCCTGGGCTGATGGCTCCCTTCAGAGGTCCCAGCCCAGGCAGGGTGGTACAGTGGTTGCTGCAAGGATTCCGAACCAGCCCTGTCTAGATTCAAGTCCTGGCTCCACCACTTCCTGGCTGCGTGACCTTGGCCAAGTCATTTAACCTCTCTGAGCCTCAAATCTGAGACCAAGGACAAAAACCCTTATTACAAAGCTTAAATCCGATCACTGGTATCCATAGAAGAGAAGAGAGATGGAGACGTGCAGGGAAGAAGACCAAGTGAGCATGGAGGGAGACACTGGAGCAATGCTGCCACAAGCCAGGGAATGCTAGGGACACCAGGAGCTGGCACAGGCAGGGAGAGATTTTCCCCTAGGGCCTTCAGAAGAAGCATGACCCTGCCGACACCTTGATTTGAGTTGTTTTAAGCCGCTAAATGATCAGGGCTTCCCTCATAGCTCAGTTGGTAAAGAATCTGCCTGCAATGCAGGAGACCCAGGTTCTGTTCCTGGGTCAGGAAGATCTGCTGGAGAAGGGATAGGCTACCCACTCCAGTATTCTTGGTCTTCCCCTGTGGCTCAGCTGGAAAAGAATCTGCCTGCAATGTGGGAGACCTGGGTTCGAACCCTGGGTTGGGAAGATCCCCTGGAGAAGGAAAAAGCTACCCACTCCAGTATTCTGGCCTGGAGACTTCCAAGGACTGTATAGTCCATGGGCACACAAAGAGTCAGACACGACTTAGGGACTTTCAGTAATCACTGATGAAGCCACTGAAGTTATGACAATCATTCGCTACCACAGCCCTAGGAAATGAAAACAGGAAGTAAGTTATTCGCCCTCCCTTGAACCTACCTTCTGTTGTTGTTCAATCGCTAAGTGTGTCTGGCTCTTTGTGACTCCCAGGGACTGCAGCACGCCACGCTTCCCTGTCCATCATTATCTCCTGGAGTTTGCTCAAACTCATGTCCATTGAGTCAGTGATGCCACCCAACCATCTCATCCTCTGTTGTCCCCTTTTCCTCCTGAGACTGGGTCATAAAAAGAATACAGCTCTACCTGCCTCTCTCTGGGACCCATGACTTCAGAATCCCCTTCTAAGTTGCCATGCTTAGATGAAGCCTGAGCTAGCCCTGTGAGAAGATGGCCCCAGCCAGCAGCCAATGTCAGTCTCCAGACACGAGACAAAATGAGCCTCCCAGCAGCTCCAGCTGCAGCCTGAAGGGTCATGGAGCCAAGACAAGCCGCCCTGCTTTGCCCCGTCTGCTTCTTGACTTAGTAGACCCACAGCAAGGCAGAGGAGAATCCAGGGCTATTGCATATGTCTCGGTTTGAGAGTTGTTATGCTGCCATAATCGGAGAAGGCGATGGCACCCCACTCCAGTACTCTTGCCTGGAAAATCTCATGGACCAAGGAGCCTGGTAGGCTGCAGTCCACTGGATCTCGAAGAGTTGGACACGACTGAGCGACTTCACTTTCACTTTTCACTTTCATACATTGGAGAAGGAAATGGCAACCCACTCCAGTGTTCTTGCCTGGAGAATCCCAGGGACCGGGCAGCCTAGTTGGCTGCCATCTATGGAGTCGCACAGAGTCGGACACAACTGAAGCGACTTAGCAGCATGCAGCCATAATAATGGTATTAATAGCACTTTTGGAATCATTATCTGCATTTGACAAGGTCCCTGACCATTCATATGCACGGTCAAGGGCCGGAAGCACTACCCAGCCGTGTTTACTGACCTCTCTCAAGGTGTGTGTGCCCTATCCTACAGCAGGGAAATGCTGCTGAAACGCTCATTGATTACTGCTTCCCCTGCAAAAAGGGAGAGTAGGTTGACCTTCGATCCGGCAACCCATGCACATCCTGGATTGTTGTTTAGCTGCTAAGTCGTGGCGTCTGACTCTTTGTGACCCCATGGACTGTAGCCTGCCAGGCTCCTCTGTCCACGGGATTCCCCAGGCAAGAATACTGGAGTGGGTTGCCATTTCCTTCTCCAGGTGATCTGCCCAACCCAGGGAGCGAACCTGCATCTCCTGCATTGGCAGCAGATTCTTTACCACTGAGTCACCAGGGAAGCCCACACATCCTCAATATGCAGGCACTGAACTTGGCATAGCCATAGGTGGAGCCAGAGGGCAACTGCTGACCCCCCTGTGCTGGTTAGTGGCCACTCAGCGTCTCAGGCTCTTCCCTTGGCCACTTGGGATGAAGGATGAGAAGGAAAGCCAGCCCTTGCTGACCGTCTCCCTCCTGTGGACAGCATGGTTCACAGGGCCATGGGAGCCTCAGTGAATGCTATCACCTTTTCCTGTGACCGGGGTAAATGACAGCTGGGCTCCTGCTCCAAGTGGCCTCCCTGTAGAAACTGTTACTCTTTTTGGCAGTAGCCTGCCTGGCAGCAATTACTACCCTGGCAGGGGCCCCTTTAAAAATCAGGCAGACCTACCTGAGTAGCAATAAGTACTGGCCAACCCTCAGCAGAGAAGGAAATGGCAACCCACTCCAGTGTTCTTGCCTGGAGAATCCCAGGGACGGGGGAGCCTGGTGGGCTGCCGTCTCTGGGGTCACACAGAGTCGGACACAACTGAAGTGATGCAGCAGCAGCAGCAGCAGGACTAAGCAACTTGAACATTTGCAATTTACTGAACCTCCACTCAGAGGCCAGTTCACAAACTCAGCTAAGAGAACAACTACGGAAGGACTGAGAATGTGGTCCAGCCGGCAAGGGTTGGGGCAAGTATGGGTGGGGTGGGGAGACGCTTAAACCGGGCCCAGCCTGTGCTGGGATTCTCAGGAAAGAAACCATCTTCTGGCTCCTCGGAAAGGTGTTCATCATCAGGGCAGGTTCATCAGCTACCGGAGAGTTTCAGATGGCATCAGGGACCAGTCTCGCCCACCACACCAGCATACATACTCATGTGGATACTGACGATCACTCACAACCAGAGCCATCGTTTGGGGAGGGCTTTTCCTGTGCCGGGTACTGGACTTTCTTGCACTAGCTCATTGTCCTGACAATATAGGACCTAGGGCACAGGTGGTGGCGGTATAGGTATCATTATTTTAAAAAAATTATTTTTAGAGAACCTGGAATCGGTTGAAAGCACAACTCCTCTCCCACAGTCCTTGGAAGGGAAGCAAGATGCCAATTCGGAAGTTCATGGCTCATGGACTCCTGGGCAGGGAGAGAGGTGGCCACTCCACCCCAGGGAGGGGCAGCCCCCAGGGACACAGAAGGCCCTGCTTCAGCAAGGGGCTCTGGAAAGGAGGCACAGCCAGTCTTCTAAGGCAGAGCTTGGCAGTGATGTGAAAGTGTGATCCCCCCTTTTGCTGAAAGAGCAGGGGAATGTCAAAGACCTCCAGCAACCAGGGGCTGCTCTGCCATAATTCCTCGCAAGCAGGCTCCGTGTGGGGCCAGGGCTGGCAGGTGAACGAGGAACCAAAGGAACTGCCTGAGCTTATTTCATCCTGGAGGGGCAACACCAGATTGACCCTTCACCCAGGAGACAGGCCCCACAGTGGAAACCCCACGGATGGGCATTAGATCTGAGAGCCAGGCCTGTGACCTTGGCTGGCCCCTTCTGGACATACGACCTTGGGCAAATCACTCCCACTTTCTGATTCTCATTTTCTCATCCATATACAGAATCAATGCTATTTACATTAAACAGTCGTATACTGAAACCAGACAGACTTTTTTTAAAAAGCCAGCACATTGTGAATACCTTTATCTGTATTAAGTGTTTCTATAGAGATTCTCTGGCTACATCCTCGCAAGTTCCTAGAGGTCCTATTTTCCCAGTTTTACAGATGGGGAAACTGAGTCCAGGCAGATACAGCTGGTAATTCTGACTCCAAAATGTGTGCATTTAACCACCATGTGACACTGCCTGCCAACGACTCACAGTGCCTGGCACAGTGGGTATGAGGAGCGGTAGGCATCATTATTAGCTTTCTCCAAATAATGCTTTCTTGCCGGAGTACAGCTTTAGTCATAAATTCTTATTTAAATCATCTTAAAAGTTGAGCTGGGCATGTGCTCTCACATGGAGGTGGCACATGTCCAATCATCCGGGTCCCAGGGCCCCCTTCCGCCCACAGCAGATGCTACTGCGAGAGCCTTAGCTAAGTCCTGTCTCTGGCACAGCCCGGTTGCTAATACACAAGCACAAGCGCTTTTGCAACCACACTAAATTAGTGGCGCTGGTATACACAATGGAGATTATCTGCTGCCCTTGGGAGTGGAAAAAGCACTGAATGCAGAGGCACAGAAACACGGACAAAGCCTTTCTCAACATACAATTTTAAAAACCACGTTACCAATCGGAGACATTCGTCCAGTTGGCAGCCGAGGTGAACATGTGACCTTAGAGAGCCCTGCATTTGAATTGCCAACTCTCTGCCAGCCAAGAACACACTTTGGGGCAAGCTGTTTAAACTCACTGAGCCTTAGTCTCTTCATCCACAAAATAGGGATGATGACAATCAATACCTCTGCGTGGGGCTGAGATGAGGATAGAACAAGATGATTCTCGCCGCCCCCTTCCCCTCCCTCCCTCCGCCCCGGCTCCCAGACAGGACTGGGCTGGGAGAGGTCAGTGACTACTAGGGCTTTTGTGCTGTTGCTATTATGTAGATTTCAGGAATATCACTGGGAGTGTGTGGACATGAGCACACACACCACATATACAGAGAAATAACCCAAAGTTGTGGGGCTTCCCTGGAGGCTCAGTTGGTAAAGAATCTGCCTGCAAGGTAGGAGACCTAGGTTCAATCCCTGGGTTGGGAAGATCCCCTGGAGGACGGCATGGCAACCCACTCAAGTATTCTTGCCTGGAAAATCCAATGGACAGAGGAGCCTGGCAGACAGCAGTCCAAGGGGTCGCAGAGTCAGATACAACCGAGCAACTAAACACACTAATGACTCACCTCCAGGGGGCAGTAAGCTCAAGATGCCCCGTTGTGAGAACCATTTTGCAACGGGATGAAATTCTGTCTTGTAAGAGCCACTGGAACTGGCCAGAGGAGGAGTTGTGAGCGGAGGAAGCGATGAGAACTGGATTTCTGTGACTAAGCTCCAGACCCACATGAGTTTTCAACCCCAGCTCCTCCACCTACCAGCTGTGTGACCTTGGGCATATTGCTTAACCTCTCTGGGTCTTGGGTGCCCATCTCTAAAATGAGGATGATTCTGCTCCCTCCTCACAGGGTTGCTGGGAGAATGAAACGACTCAGAGCAGGAGCAGCCTTCACTGAGCACCCTGGTTGACACAGAGGGAGCACTCCCCGGATGCTCATGATTCCTATGAGTATTACGGTCAATCAGAAACAGTAGATGACTCCTCTGCCCTAACTTATTTCCTTCTATTATTATTTTCCCCTATCATTATCATTACTACCCTCACACTGCCATACCTTCTGCTATTTCTACCACACTGTTACTTTAACATATTCTGAACAGCCAGGAGAATCCTCCAGGCCCCAAATTCAAAAGCAGAGTGTGCAGAAACCCCCAGCAGGTGTCACAACTGTGCTGACGGTGGAGAACCCGAGCAGAAGCAGGGAAGACTGAGGCCTGGCCGCCAAGGATTGTCAGGTCGCTTGTTTTTTTCCATCACATAAGCTCAGGGGTTTAGCATCTTGTGGCTAAAGGGGGAGGCCTTAGGGCCAATCTCCACCCAGTTTCACCACTTCCTTGCTGTGTGATCGTGAGCAAGTGATGACCTCCCTGAGCCTCAGTTTGCTCATCTTCAATTAATGGTACAGCGTCTATGTCAAGAACTGTTCAGGGATTCATTAAGGTGGAAACCTAAAAAAGCACTTAGCAGGGTCCAGCCTGGAATGTCACTCAGTGGACACTCGCTGTCACCATTTCTGTCACCGATGCTC
This sequence comes from Bubalus bubalis, assembly GCF_019923935.1. Classification (NCBI taxonomy): domain Eukaryota; kingdom Metazoa; phylum Chordata; class Mammalia; order Artiodactyla; family Bovidae; genus Bubalus; species Bubalus bubalis. Next base: position 165,435,244 of record NC_059159.1, read on the forward strand.
AGCCAGCTCATCACCTGGGGCACCAGGAGTCTTCACTGACCTCTGTAGCCCACTCCCACCTCCCCCCACCCCCATTCAACACGAGTTCCACGCAGACCACACAGGGGACACAGATCCAGGCTCTGCATCGCACACACCTCGTTCTGGCCCCCAGATCACCAGTGCCTGATGCCCACCGAGCTCTCACCACAAGAAAGACTCTGAGGGCCCTGGGGTGCCCGGGGAGGGACACGGCTGCCCACCCTCCCTGCCACTCAGCCAGCAAGCCTCTCTCCAAACCCCGCTCAAGGTGAGAAAACGGACACGCTCAGGAGACATCCTGCCGTTTCTCCTTTGTTTTGGCTCTCTCTAGCCGGCAGCAGGAGAACACTGTAGATACTAAATGGCAGCAGTAAAAAATGATCACGAGATGGCTAAGACACATTTTTTTTTTTTTTTGCTACATTTTGTGCTTGGACTTTTGAGGAGGGCCTTCTATGACACTCTGAAGTGGCAACAACTTAGTCCAAATCTTATTAATCAGAGAGGAAAGGTTTTGAACTGAGAAAGGAAGCACTTTTCTAAAAAGCCGGTGGTTGGATCATCAAAGGAACAGAATGAACAAGGGCCCCCAAGTCACTGTGTGCACAGCAGGTCAGGGAGAAAGGGGTCTGGAAGGGTGTGCCAGCTGCTGACAGCTGCCACACCCTGGGCCGGCAGGTGCAGGGGAAGGACGGTCACTGCACACCCGAGTGCTGCCTATGATCGGACTCCTTCACAACCAGCAAGCGTTACATTTACAATTAGAAACAAGTTAAGATTTTTTTCTTAATACTTATTACACTTGGCTAACTTGATACCTGCCAGGATTCTCCACTGTGAACTTAACAGTTTTCCCCTTTATTATTACAAAATATATTGATAGAGGTACTTTGAAATTATGCAAAACATCCTGTTTCTGCTATTTAGCATCCTTTGGTGCTCCTTGCCTATAGCAATGTAATATAACGCTCTAACTGTGATTTTCTCTTCCTTTATTCCTTCTATGCTTTTTCATGGCAATGTTTCTTTAAGCAGGAGTTGCTGCTTCTCCCCCATTGATTTATTTATCCTGGTCTTTATGTAATTACGTTAGTATGGATCCCTGGATATTTACTTCTCCTTTGGCCATGGCTGACTCTGGACACATATGATAGGCTGATTGATTGATTGGGTAGTACATCTTTATTTTCTGGTCCTAAAAGATACCCCAGGGTCCTCTGCCCTAGACCTGGAATCAATGATTCCTACAAAGAGCCGTGGTTCCTTTCATTTGGAGAATAGTATTTAGAAACTAAGATCTCAGTACTTAGCTGTTCCCATTTTTATTGGGTACAACCCCCATCAACGGATCGAGTAAGGAATTATATGTACATGTACTAACTCATGCATACATACACAGCTGAATTGATTTCTGCATCTATCTGTGTATATACGTACACAGATTTTTTCTCTTTTTTGTGAATGAGTCCATATTGACATCTCCGATGAGTCCAGCACCACAGGGTTTTTTCTATTCCCAACCCTTTCTTTCCTTGTGACTTTCTTTGAAAGTAACAACCTGGCTCTCACTATCTAAAATGTACTTATTTTTTCAACCTGTACAAACGAAGTAGTTTCAGAATTCCTAATCCATTCCCCTTCGAGGCAAAGAAATTTGCCAACTGGAATACAGTGTCTGAGGGCAGTTCTTCTTGTTTTTGCCTTATAGCATCAGTTGAAATGATGTTTTTCAAAATCACTTAGGTCAGCTTCCTCCTTTTCCACTCCCTTTCAGTGTGGCTACAGGAATCATTTGTAATACAGTTAGATTCCTTTGTCTTCATTTGTCTCAGTCTGCACTCCATCTATCCTCCAACAACCAGGCTGAGTTTTTAAAAATATTATATATAGCAACATCCCTCTGTGTACAGCTCTGTGGGTGTTGACAAGTGCCCAGATTCATGCGTCCATCACTACATACAACCAACTTTCCATACAGAACCATTTCCCAGGTCTTCTGCCCATTTTGAGAGTTCTTTATACATTCTCAGTACAAGTCCTTTGTCAGAAATGTAATTAGAAAATACTGACTTCTCCAAGTCTGCGGTGTGTCTTTTCATTCTCTTAAGAGTATGTCTTTTGCAGAGCAATGTTTTTAACTTTCATAAAGCCCATTTTATCAATTTTTTTCCCTTATGGGCCATGCTTTTGGTGTCTCATCTGCAAACTCTTTGCCCAATGCGAGGCCCCACAGATTTTCTCCTAGGCATTCCTGTAGCAGCAGTGCGGTGTTATTTTACCTTTAGGGCTATGGTGTATTTTGAGTTCATTTTCATAGAAGGTGTGAGGTTGAGGTTGAGGCTCATTTGTTGGCATGTAAATGTCCAACTGTTCCAGCACCATGTTGGAAGGACCATCATCCTTCCTTTCTCCACTGACTTACCTCTTCACTTTTGCCAAGCACCGGTTCAGTATGCAGAGGGGGGTTTGCTTCTGAACGCTCTGCTCCGTCCCCCCGGCTGACACGCCCATCCTGTCACGAGCACTGCACCGTCCTGTTTATTGCGGTTTTATAGCAAGTCTTGACATCGGGTACTAAGTCCTCTAACTGCTCGTCGGCTTCAGGATTATTTGAGCTCCTCTAGTTTCTTTGCCTTTCCAGTACAAAATTTACAGTCAGTGTGTAAATATCTATAAACATTCCTGCTGGGATTGGAATTGGGATTGAATCAAGATTCAATTGATTCGTTGAATCAAGATCAAACTAGAGAGACCTGGCTTCATAATACTGAGTCTTTGTATTCCATGAACACAGTATATACCCATTTATTTAGGTCTTTTTCGGAGTTTTCAGCATACAAATAACTGTACATATTTTATTATTTATTTCTACCCTAAACTGTTTTTTTAAATTGATGCTGAATTTCACTTGTTCATTGCTACCATATTGAAACGGAGGTGACTTGTGGAAACAGTGTCAGACTTTTATTTTTGGGGGCTCCTAAATCACTGCAGATGGTGATTGCAGCCATGAAATTAAAAGACACTTACTCCTTGGAAGGAAAGTTATGCCCAACCTAGATAGCATATTCAAAAGCAGAGACATTACTTTGTCAACAAAGGTCCATCTAGTCAAGGCTATGGTTTTTCCTGTGGTCATGTATGGATGTGAGAGTTGGACTGTGAAGAAAGCTGAGCACTGAAGAATTGATGCTTTTGAACTGTGGTGTTGAAGACTCTTGAGAGTCCCTTGGACTGCAAGGAGGTCCAACCAGTCCATCCTAGAGGAGATCAGTCCTGGTGTTCATTGGAAGGACTGATGTTGAAGCTGAAACTTCAATACTTTGGCCACCTCATGCTAAGAGTTGACTCATTGGAAAAGACTCTGATGTTGGGAGGGATTGGGGGCAGGAGGAGAAGGGGACAACAGAGGATGAGATAGCTGGATGGCATCACCAACTCGATGGACATGAGTTTGAGTGAACTCCGGGAGTTGGTGATGGACAGGGAAGCCTGGTGTGCTGTAATTCATGGGGTCACAAAGAGTCGGACACAACTGAACAACTGAATTGAACTGAACTGAACTGTGTATACTAACTTTGTGTCCCTCCATCTTGCTAAACTCATTATTTCTTGGAGTTTTTTGTAGATTCTTTGGAATTTTCTATGCAGACGAGCAGTCTCTGTAAATAGAGTTTTATTTCTTCTTTTCAGATATGTATGCCTTTTCTTTCTTTCTATTGACTTCTGCACTGACTACAGCTTCTAGTATGATACTGAATAGGAGTGGTGAGGGAAGATATTTTTGCCTTATTTCAATCTTAGAAGAAACTGTATAGTTTTCACCATTAAATATATTATCTATTGCTTTGTGAAGATGCTCTTCATCAGGTTAAGGAAGTCCCTTTTGACTCCTAATTTAATTAGAGTTTTTAAAAATCATAAATGGATATTGTGCTGTGCTTAGACTCTTTGTGACCTCATGGACAGTAGCCTGCCAGGCTCCTCTGTCCATGGGGATTCCCCAGGCAGGAATACTGAAGTGGGTTGCCATGCCCTCCTTCAGGGGCATGGTGGATACTGAATACTGTTAAATGCCTTTTCTGATTATATGGTTTTTCTCAGTAACACTAATTTTCAAATGTCGAACTAGCCTTGTGTTCCTTGGATAAAACTCATTTGGTCATGGTATATATATTTTTAATAGATTGTTGGGGTTGTTAAATTTCGTTGGGGGTTTTCACATCTAAGTTCATGAAGAACAGTGATCTGTAATTTTCTTTTCCTGAAATGTGTTTGTTCTTGCTGTTATATTATACTGGTTTCATAAAATGAGTTGGGAAGTATTCCCTCACTTTTTATTTTCAGAGAGAGATTGTGTAATAGTTCTTCCTTAACTATTTGCAAGAGATCATTAGTGAAAGCAACTGGGCTTGCGTTTTCTTTTTTTGGATGGTTTTTAACTACAAATTCAGTTTCTTTGACACACATATAGAATTTTCAGGTTATCTATTTTTCTTTCTTGAGTGTTAGTGGTTTATGTCTTTCAAGAAATTGGTTCATTCATTTAAGTTGTAAAATTTACAGGCAGAGAGTTGCTTGTAACACACCCTTATTTTTTTTTTTTTTTTTGAATCTAATCAGCGAATCCTCCCAAACCCTGTTCCTGCAGCAGCGCTGTCAACCGGATTCTCTGGCCTTCCCTCGAGGGACTCCTTACGTCAGGCGTTCGTAGGCCGGGTGGCACAGGACGCCAGCTCAGCAGCCCCCAGCCAGGGATGCACGTCACAGGTGCTCAAGGACGCCTAAATGTCCTCCCACACAGAACCATCATTTCCAGCAGACCCTCTCCTGGTCAGTCCCACCGGACCCAAGCTTGCCGTGTGCTGTCCACTCCCTCTGTCCTCTCCGGCCTTCTGTGCACGTGGGAACAAGGGGCTCCCTCATGCAGTGCCCACTGATGTTCGGCTACAAACCATTCTTAGTGCCCACGGTTCTGAGCACTGAGCGTAGAAATAGCCGCTTCCTCTCTGCCCCAACTGCACGGGCGCAGCAGGGCGGCCGCACCCGTGGTGCCGGCAAATCTGGCATCTGCAGGGCAGTTAACACACCCTTATTATCTAAGGTTTTTTCTTATTGTTAGAAATATTAAGAGGTAATTTTTATCATCTTCATTAGGGCTGCTATAAAATCAGTCATCAGATCAGATCAGATCAGATCAGTCGCTCAGTCGTGTCCGACTCTTTGCGACCCCATGAATCGCAGCACGCCAGGCCTCCCTGTCCATCACCAAATCACAAATAAAAATACTTTAAAAATATCTTTACTAAACAAGTATTATGTAGCAGCCACACCCTTTTTCCCCACTGAGAATATGCAGACTGCATCCTTGGAGAGTATGCCAGGCTCATTCTCTCCTAGCAGGACTATTTCAGGGACTCACGGAGACAGAGTCAGCAGGCAAAGGAGCTGCCTGATGATGAAGAGGCTCTGTCCAGGGCTCTGTGCTGGGGATTCATACACCTGGACCTACTTCTCCATGATCCTCAGCGAGTCCTTCCCCTCCCTCTGGTCTTCAGTCTCCCCAGGTGGGAAATGGGAAGCTTGGAGGCTGAGATCTATGCATATAGATGGGTTCCTGCCATCACCTACCCTCCATCAGGGAAGAGTTGAAGGTGGTCCTGAATGTCCACTGGTACCTTTGATGAGCAAACCTCACTGTGGGCCATGGCGCTATTCAGCTTTTTCATCATGAAGGCACGTGTCTCTAAAGTAAAGGGTCTGATTGCTCAGGTCCATCCCAGGTGGTTATAAAAACCACTAAGGCCTCTTAGCAGGATTCATTCCTCAACAGAAGTCCAGCTCTGTGCTGTGTTCAGACCAGGATGCACATGAAGCAGTGGTCAAGATTGGAGCTTTGGAGTCAAAAAGACCTGGCCTGGGGCCTGCCTCAGCTGTAGCCGCTCTCCTTCATTCAGGACATCCACCGTGTGCCAGGCACTGTCTGCACAGCGTGTAGCTAGCATGCAGTCTCTGCTCCACGCTGCTGGGATCTCAGAGGAGAGACAGTCATTAACGTCATGTCTAACTCTGTGTGACCCCATGGGCTGTAGCCCGCCAGCCTCTTCTGTCTATGGAATTTTCCAAGCAAGAACACTGGAATGGGTTGCCATTTCCTCCTCCAGGGGATCTGCCAGACCCAGGGATCGAATCCGAGTCTTCTGCATCTCCTGCATTGGCAGGCGAATTCTTTACCCATGAGCCACCTGGGAAGCCATTATCCATTTAGTTCAATTGCTCAGTCGTGTCCGACTCTTTGCGACCCCATGAATCGCAGCATGCCAGGCCTCCCTGTCCATCAAGTCAGTGATGCCATCCAGCCATCTCATCCTCTGTTGTCCCCTTTTTCTCCTGCCCCCAATCCCTCCCAGCATCAGAGTCTTTTCCAATGAGTCAACTCTTCGCATGAGGTGGCCAAAGTACTGGAGTTTCAGCTTTAGCATCATTCCTTCCAAAGAAATCCCAGGGCTGATCTCCTTCAGAATGGACTGGTTGGGTCTCCCTGCAGTCCAAGGGACTCTCAAGAGTCTTCTCCAACACCACAGTTCAAAAGCACCAATTCTTCGGTGCTCAGCTTTCTTCACAGTCCAACTCTCACATCCATACATGACCACTGGAAAAACCATAGCCTTGACTAGATGGAAGCCATTATAAATAAGCCCGAATTATGATGAGATTATAAGTTTCTATCTCACAGAGCTGCAGTGAGGGTCAGAGCTGACACGTGGAGATCACCAGCTCCTGGGTGAGTGCTCCATGAAGGATGCCATCCCAGGCTCAGGCCAGAGAGGACCAGTCAGCAGAACAGACCCTGGTAAAAGCCAGTCCATAGAGAGGTCAGCCCAACCCAGTTGAGACACAGCACACACGACAGATCTGGAACTAGTGGTTCATCCCCATAGTCACCGAGACACCAAATCAGCAACACATGCTCCATGGCCAGCCCCAAGGCCACAGGCAGCACAGTGGTGACCCCAAGAGTGGGGCATTCATGGGAACAGAGTTCCTGCCCCCCAAAAACCCCATCCAGGATGGAAGCCTGGCTCCCACTGGCAGAAACCAAATAAGTCTTCTACCCTGCAATGACCTCAAGGGTGAAGGCCATGGAGCCTGGCAGGATAAGGTACAAGCACCCTGGGCTTCACAAACTCAGTGATTCATAAGAAGACTAAATGGCCTTTGTTTCCTCTTTCTGCATTCTTTTGATATTTGACCAATACAGGGTCCTAGGGAGGTGGTGGAACAAAGTCCATAGGTTTTAGAGGGCCTGAAGGGCTAGGGCTGGATCCCTGTGTGAGCCCAAGCAAGGACTATGCCTCTCTGAGCCTCAGTGACGCATCTATGAAGTGTCCACTTATTAAATGCCATCTATTAATGCCCACCAAAGGGCTACTGGGAGGATTAAATAAGCATGAATCTAAAGTGTTTAGCACAATGCCTGGTTCATAATAACTGGTTAGTAAATAGCATTATTATTATTAAATGCCAGTCAACTCTGGCTGTCCTTAAAGGAACAAACAAGGTTTTATGGCCCCTTCTCTGGTGGGGTTTGCTGGGGGCAGGTGTAAAGGCATAAGAGAGGCCTAAAGGTAAATGCAGAGGCAGGAGTCACCCCTGCCGGGAGGGCGGGACAGTTCCAAATTCCAGGCGGCTGCGCCCTGGGTGAAGGCTGGCAAGTGCAGGGCCGCCTCCTCTGAGCTCTCCTCCCAGCAGCGTTCGCGGGACTCACAGGGCCCCTCAGGAGCGAAGGGAGTGGCTGGAAGCCAGGCGCAAGGTGCTCTATCACCCCAGGAAAGCTCTGCACGGTGGCAAGGAGCCCTATTTACAAATAAAGTTTGTTCTTGGCTCCACCACCCACACAGCCAAGCCCCTTTATTCCATTTCAATATGCTTAATTACATGGAAAGTGCACTGGCAATAAAACAGAATTAATCAGTCCCGGAGGCCTGAGTGAGTGTAGGCAGGTGTTAGCATATGCGAGGGCCCTGGGAGGGGAAAGTCCAAGAGTGGCAGGGAATATACTGATGAAATGTTTTACTACGGTGGGGATGGAAGATGGAAGGGCCTTTACTGAAGGGAGGCATTTTAGGAGCAAATAAAGCTTCTGATCGCCTGCAACTGAGAAGCAGACTAAAGTAAATGAACAACTTCTACGGAATATTTTTCTTCTGCCTTGTTTCAAAATGGAAATCACTTTCTTGTTGCTGCTTCCATGATTATAAAAGTAGCATTTGCTCCATTGAGACACTGTATAAGGATGTAAAGAATAAAATGAAAATCATCCAAAATCTTACCACCTCAGGATAACCACTATTGACATCTTGGTGTGTGCTGCTGTAGATGGTTCTCTGGATATGTTTTTGCATAAGTATTCAATATGCATGAGATCCTGTAGACACGTGGTTTGGCAGCCTGGTTTCCATCGAATAACACACCGCGGACATCCCTCCGCAGAAATAACAGAAGATCTCGAGCATCATCTTTTTACGGCTGCAGAGTCCTGTGTGCATTATATGACCTGTGTGATCTGGCTATTTGCCTCCTCAGCATGGTCTGGCACCTTCTCCCTGCCTGGCTTTCTGCATTCAGCCAACACCAGTCTTCCTTTGCATCCTAGAACACTTCAGGGACTCAGCGTTAGGTGTCCTTTCTGCGCAAAATTCTCCTTTCTCCTTCACATAATTCATCTTTTTCCTTTCAAATTTCCACTGAAATGTTTCTTTCTTCAGGAAGTCTTCCTGGATATCTACCCCCAGACACTCAGAGTTCCATGCGCCTTGCCGTCTTGGTATTTATCACATCTTGGTATTTATAGCAATTAAATACATAGTCGTGAAACTTATTCCCCCTCCCCCTTGTCTTTCCACTAGAAAATAAGCTCTCGGAGGGCAGGGACTGTGTCTGTCTTTCTCAGCTCAGAAGCCACAGGGCAAGTACAGTGTCTGGCATGCAGGAGTCCTCAGTATATATGCGCTGATCACGTGGAAGGAAGCGAAGGAGAGGCAGCCAGGGATCCCCGCTTCCTGCATTAATGCCTACTTCCTGCCTGCCTGCCAAAGGATCTGCCAGCAGGTCACCTACTTTGGCACCTCTCTGTGGGTACAGGAGCCTCCAGGTGAAGGAGAATAGATCACGGTCCTGTGCCTGGGCACCCACTGGTGCTCCCCGGCCAGAGACGGTCCCAGAGATCTGCCTGCCCAACTGTTCAACTGCTCACAGCCCAAGCTGGGAAACCAAGGCCCAGAGATGGTGACTGCAACTAAAAGATGCTTGCTCCTTGGAAGAAAAGCTATGACAAACCTAGACAGCATATTCAAAAGCAGAGACATCACTTTGCTGACAAAGGTCTGTTTAGTCAAAGCTATGGTAGTCATGTAAAGGATGTGAGAGTTGGACCATAAAGAAGGCTGAGTGCTGAAGAATTGGTGCTTTCGAACTGTGGTGCTAAAGACTCTTGAGAGTCCCTTGGACTGCAAGGAGATCAAACCAGTCAATCCTAAAGGAAATCAGTCCTGAATATTCATTGGAAGGACTGATGCTGAAGCTGAAGCTCCAATACTTTGGCCACCTGATGCGAAGAGCTGACTCATTGGAAAAGACACTGATGCCAGGAAAGACTGAGGGCAGGAGGAGAAGGGGGTGACAGAGGATGAGATGGTTGGCGGGCGTCACTGATTCAGTGGACATGAGTTTGAGCAAATTCTGGGAGATAGTGAAGGACAGGGAAGCCTGGCGTGCTGCAGACCATGGGGTCACAAAGAGTCAGACACGACTTAGCAACTGAACAACAACAACAAATAATTGCTTTGTTAATGTTGTGTTAGTTTCTGTTGTACAACAGCATGAATCAACTACACGTATACATATATCCCTCCCTCTTGAACCTCCCTCCCACCCACCTGCTTCCTGCCCCTCTAGGTCATCACAAAGCACCAAGCTGTTTCCTGTGCTATACAGCAGCTTCCCACTAGCTATCTGTTTTACACATCAGTTCAGTTTAGTCTTCTCCAACACCACAGTTCAAAAGCATCAATTCTTTGGTGCTCAGCTTTCTCTATAGTCCAACTCTCACATCCATACATGACTACTCGAAAAACCATAGCTTTGACGAGATGGACCTTTGTTGGCAAAGTAATGTCTCTGCTTTTTAGGTATGAGAAGGAAATGGCAACCCACTCCAGTGTTCTTGCCTGGAGAATCCCAGGGACGGGGGAGCCTGGTGGGCTGCCGTCTATGGGGTCGCACAGAGTCGGACACGACTGAAGCAACTTAGCAGCAGCAGCAACAGCAGCAGCATATCTATGGGAGAAGGCAATGGCACCCCACTCCAGTACTCTTGCCTGGAAAATCCCATGGACGGAGGAGCCTGGTAGGCTGCAGTCCAAGGGGTCGCTAAGAGTCGGACATGACTGAGCGACTTCACTTTCACTTTTCACTTTCATGCATTGGAGAAGGAAATGGCAACCCACTCCAGTGTTCTTGCCTGGAGAATCCCAGGGACGGGGGAGCCTGGTGGGCTGCCGTCTATGGGGTCACACAGAGTCAGACACGACTGAAGTGACTTAGCAGCAGCAGCAGCAGCATATGTATGTTGATGCTACTCTAAATCCATTCATGGGGCTACACCTTTATAACCTAATCACCTTCCAAAGACCTCACCTTCTAGTATCATCACTTTGGGAGTTAGAGTTTCAACGTATGAATTTGGGAGGAACACATTCAGTCCGTAACACAGACACACAATAATTTTAACCTTTATCATTAATGCCATCGAGTGTATTACTCATTTTCTTCTGAGAAAGAGATGCTGTATATTATCATTATCTAGGAAGGGGAAGGGGAACAGTGAGGTGGAGGGATTCTCCAAGGTCACAAAGCTTCGACAACAAAAGCAGCAACGCTGGGATCCGGCCTCCAGACCCAGAGCTTGCCTCATCGTGTTGTGTTTCCTAGGGGAATCCCCCTGAGCCACGTCACGGAGCAGGAGGTGGGGGCAGCCTCCTGACCCCTACTCTGACCCGCCGTGACCCTTCTTCTCATCCACATGGAGAACCAGCTTCCCCGGGTCAGTAGAGCACGCAGGCCCTTTGTTATGAAGACGCAATCTCATCTCCTGCCTTCTTCCCCAGCCTCACACGTGGCTAGTCGCCCATCGGGTCACACCTGGTCAAACCACATGGCTCCTTCAGCCAGAAAGCCCTGCAGCCCAGCCCCTTCACCCATATCCTCTCGTCCACCGGACTTGGCTCAAATGCCACCTGTACCCAGGGTCACTGCCACCACAGCACCTTTGGCCATAGGATTTAGCCACAAAGCATGCTGCTACTTACCTAAGGGATCTGTGTCCGGGGGGGTCCAGTGTAACTCAGTCTCCACCTCACCCACTGTACCTCCCCCAAAGCCCTGGGGCAGTTCCCAGCCCTCCCCAACGGGGGATACAGTGTAGCGGTTAAGCCCATGGGCTTTGGAGCTAAGGCTGCTGGGCTCAAACCCTGCTCTGCACGCCATCCGCTGCATGACCTTGGACAAGTCTGTTTAACCTCTACAGCCTCAGTTTCCCCAACTGGACAATGTGGGTAAGAACATCTCACCCCACAGGGCAGGATAATGTTCAGGGAGATGATATGTGTGACATTAAGGACAAATGTCGGGCATGCAGCTGGCCCTCTTCAAGATGAAAGGTAACTTGCTGGTTGCCCTGGATTGAATGCCAGCCCTGAAGCTGCCCAATGCAACCCCATCCCAGCCCACAGCTGCCTCTCCTCTTCCCTCTCCAAGCGTCACAATAAACCCCAAAGTCAGGGCCATCGCTGGTGTTTACAAAACAGCAGCCTCAAAGAGCTCAGGCTGGCCCGCTGCCCTCAGCGTGTGGGAGGGTGCCCTGTGGGACGATCACTAGGAGAACTCGAGGCCTGGGAGTGGGGGGTTGAGGTGTTGTGAGCTGTGAGCTGTGAAGGAGAGTCGTGGAGCCAGGGGAGGGCTCCCGGCTGGGACAGGTCCTTGAGGCGGGGTGCTGACCGCTCTGCCGGACATCCCATTGCAATCAGCTGCCCAGAGTTCCACACATAGGAACCTTCCCTCCCTCTCTCCCAGGCCTGCAGCCCGGCACCCCATCCCTCTCCCTGGAGTCAGGGGTCTCTCACCTTGAGCCCGCTGCTCTCTGCTTCGGAGCCCGGGTCCACGCCGGTGACGTAAATGCCCAGGCCGTACTCTGCTCCTCCGCGGATGGTGAGGCCCAGAGACCGGCCGTCCCCCAGCACCAGGTTCACCTGCAGAGGGGGAGAGGAGACAGCATCGGAGGGCCTGGAGGACACTGGGAACTTCGGGGGGCGGGGGGCGGCGGCCTGAAGAGCCGCCTCCCGTACTCTGAAGGGCACACCTACTCGGGCTTGCAAGGTGCCCTGGAACGTTCCAGTTTCTGCCCCAGCTCTGCCCCCGACTCACTGAGTGACGCGGGGAAATCCCTCTCCCTTCCTGGGTCACAGGCACAAGTGAAGTAAAGGGAAGGCCCCGAGGAAATGACCTCTAGGGACCCCCTGGTATTGACACCCCAGGTTTTCATGTTTCCCTCACACCACAGGGGCCCGGACTCTCTCGGCCCCCACTGGCCACCCTTGACTTCACACCCTTCTGTCGAGGAGTGCCTGTCAGGCCCAAGGCCTCCACCCAGCTCCCCTACCTCCCATCCTCTGATCTGAGGATCCAGGCTGAGTCCAGGATCAGGGCCCACCACCAGGCAGGCCACCCGCAGCGTCCCCCGCCTCCCAGGGGCCTGGTCTCCTGCCTCCCTGGGGGTACCCTGCTCTGCCACCCGTCCTCCCAGGCCACGGCAGTGTCACTTCAGCAGCCCTTCATCTCACAAACACGGGGAGTGCCCACTGAGTGCAGACCCAGTGCCAGGCCAGGGATGTGGAGATGACCCAGGCACAGGTCTGCCCCCCAGGGCGCCGAGTCCTGAGGGGCAGAGAGACCAGCAAACAAACCTTCAGGGTGCTGTGTGATCAGAGCCGGATGGGGTGACCTGGGGGCCATGTGGGTGCAGAGAAGGAGCAATGGCCCTGCCTGGAGATGGGGGGTTGGATAGGGGGAGCTTCCTGGAGAAGTGACATCCTTCACGAAGAACCGGAGAAGGGAGGCATGGTGGCTGGAGCAGGAAGCGCTGCGGGTGGTGGGGGAGGCTGAGGGGGGTTGTCAAGAGGCTGGCACAGAAGCCTCAGTATCCATGAGGGAGACTAGTGTGCTTGGCCACTTACAAAAAGAAGTGGCCAAACAGTTGAAAGTGCTAGTTGCTCAGTCATGTCTGACTCTGCAACCCCATGGACTGTAGCCTGCCAGGCTCCGCTGTCCATGGGATGCTCCAGGCAGGAATACTGGAGTGGGTTGCTATTCCCTTCTCCAGGGGATCTTCCTGACCCAGGGATAGAACCCAGGTCTCCCTCATTGCAGGCAGATTCTTTACTGTCTGAGCCACCGGACAAGCAGAACAGCTGAAAACTTACCCCAAAAAAGGGCAGAAAACACCCCGAAACAAGTTAAGACCCAGTGGCATGTAAGGGACCCAAACAGAGCACAGTGTGACCGCTTACAGGAGACGGGGGCAGAGGTCGCGGCAGACATTGGGGAGGGCAAATGTCATGGAGTCAGTTAGGAAGCCATTCACCAAGCTATCTCTTTCTGAAAAGTCATGCACCTGACAGTTATCAGGGGCTCTGCACCCATCAGGCGTCCCTTACATCTATTATCTCACTTCATTCTTCAATCCTCCCCTCTGGAGATCAGGAGGCAAGTAACTTGCCCAGGGTCACATAACCAGTCCCCTACTGGTCAGGGGGAAGTCCTGGAGAAGACAGACTCAAGTCCAAACTGACCACGAAGATTGTGGGGGGAGAGAGCAGAAAGGAACCCGGGAGCACACAGATGGCTGTGTTCCCCCTTCAAATACTAAAGATGAAAACAAACCCCACGGCTTGCCAGTCACTTCCCCATAAATTCTTTACATGGGAATAAAAGGGAGTCTTCATCACAGGACTATAATAACAGACCTACCCATAGCAGGGTATCTGCTTCAATCACCTGCAGGCAGCTCCACCAGCACTTGGCAGGAAACAAAACTCATCTAAGGGAAAGGGCACTATGTGAGAGGCATCCTGGCACAGTGAAAAGAAGACCATTCAGGCTAATAATAAGAATATAAAAGTAATAACTCATTAAAGCAATTGGTTACTGAATGTACTGCGTCTTTCCTAAATCCCTGCTCAACACTTCACATGCCTTACCCCCTTTAGTTCTCTTTCCTCTTCTGTGGTTTCTCTTATCATCCCCAGTTTCCAGATAAGGAAACTGAGGCTGGAGACATGAAATGGCCTGGCCAAGATCATAGAGCTGGCAGCTGGCAGAGCCCAGCCGTTTAACCAGCTCGCCACATTGCCTCCCAGAGGACTGAGTTCACATCCTGCTTCTGCCCTTTACTCCTGGGCAACTCTGGGGCAAGGCCCAATGCTTTTCTGATCTTCAGTTTCCCCATCAGTGAAATGAGAGCCACACAGCCTAGCTGGGGCAGGCACTGCCATCCTTCTTCCCGCCCCCGCTTAGAACCCCAAGGAAGCAATGTGAACAGCCCTGGGAGATGACATCCATAAATATTTGGGGGCAAAAAAAAGATATGAAAGGTACCTAGCACGTAGGCAGTAATGGATAAATGATGGTTGTTGCTGCCATGAATTACTGTGTCCCAGGTACCATCCTCTGTGCACACGATTTATTGATTCTTGAAACAGCCCCGTGTGGCTCCTGTGATCACCCCCAAATCTCGCCTAGGGAAGCTTAAGTGACACACCCAAGGTCAGGTGACTCACCCAAGGTCACACAGTCCGGGAGTTCTGAAACCAGGGGTGATACTGTGATTTATACTAAGAAATACATATTTTTTGTCTTTGTCCTCCTTCCTGGCAATAAGCTCCAGAAACTTTGTAGATTCCTAAGTGATAAGACCACTAGGGGCATCTTTTGTTCTCATAAGGCGACTCTGGGTGCCTGGAAGGCATCTGGTCACCAGAAAGACCCAGCCATGATCAGAAGCTTGGAATTTTCAACACCACCCCCATCTGCTTCAATGACCTGCTGGAAACTCCACCTTCCCCACTCTCCAGAGATGGAAGAAGCACTAGAAATGGAGTTAATAACTGGTCATGCCTATATGATGAAGGCTCCATAAAAATCCCAATTGTATGGGGTTCAGAGAGCTTCCAGCTCAGTGGACAGGTGGAGGTATGGGGAGTGTGGTACATCCATAAGGGGTGTGGAAGCTCTGAAACCCTCCCACACACCCTGCCCTACGCACCCCTTCCGTCTGGATGTTCATCTTTATCCTTTATCATGTCCTTTATGATAAACTGGTAAACAGTAAGTAAACTATCTACCTGAGTCCCATGAGTCATTTTAGCAAATTAATCAAGCCGAGACAGGGTCATGGGAACCTCTGAGTTATGCCAATTGGTCAGAAGCACAGGTGACAAGCTAAACTTGAAACTGGCATCTGGAGTGGGGCAGTTGGGGGAGTGTTCCATCGGACTGAGTCTTTAACCTGTGCGACTGGACACTTTCCAGGACGAGCGTGTCAGAATTAAGTTAAATTATAAGACACCCAGCTGGTGTTCCAGAGAATTACTTAGTGGAGAAAACCTGCACACATCTGGTGTCAGAGCACCGGGAGTGTGATGGTAAAGGAGAAACACAGGAGGAGCACTGTAGGATTTCCTTATACGGACTTCAGACCCAGTTCCAAACCCTCCTCACCTTCCATAACCAGCTGGTTCCCAGCCTGAACCAAAGGGGCAGGTCCCACCTTGTCTCTGCAGTTGCTGAAGGCATGAGCTTGGGGGAGGGAACAGCTGCTGCTTCAGAGGATCTGCCTGCTTAGCCCAGATTGGGGCCGTGGCTCTGAGAAACCACTGAGACTTGCCCACTTGCTCAGTGACCCTGGTCAGAGGTGGGCAGTAGGGGACATTTGAGTCCTACATTTTAAAACAGTCACTCATGCAATTAATACTTCTGCCTAGTCAAGGCTATGGTTTTTCCAGTGGTCATGTATGGATGTGAGAGTTGGACTGTGAAGAAAGCTGAGCACTGAAGAATTGATGCTTTTGAACTGTGGTGTTGGAGAAGACTCTTGAGAGTCCCTTGGACTGCAAGGAGATCCAACCAGTCCATCCTAGAGGAGATCAGTCCTGGGTGTTCATTGGAAGGACTGATGTTGAAGCTGAAACTCCAATACTTTGGCCACCTCATGCAAAGAGTTGACTCATTTGAAAAGACCCTGATGCTGGGAAAGATTGAGGGCAGGAGGAGAAGGGGGCAACAGAGGATGAGGTGGTTGGATGGCATCACCAACTCGATAGTCATGGGTTTGAGTGGACTCCGGGAGTTGGTGATGGACAGGGAGGCCTGGTGCGCTCTGGTTCATGGGGTCACAAAGAGTCGAATACGACTGAACGACTGAACTGAACTGAACTGAAGCATGTACACTGTGCCAGGCCCTGATTCAGGCCCTGTGAGTGCACCAAAGCACAGCACCAGTGGTGGGAAGAGGAGGCCCTACCATTGTCTCCATTTTATAGGAGAGGAGGTTTAAGCTCAGAGAGGTTATGTAACTTCTCCAAGGTCACACAGCTGGCAAGTGGTGGGGTCAGGATTTGAAGCCAGGCAGTCTGGATCCAGTGTCTTACTCTTCCTGTCATGCTGACAAGATCCCGTCTAACCCCCACAGCAGATCTGTCCTAGGTTTTTTTATACAGAGACCACATCTGTACCACAGAGACTACGGGCCAGCATAGAATGGGAAGCTGGAATGATGAACAACTCTGCACCCTATTCACCTCTGAGCATGTGATCGTGACTTGAGAGCAGACAGGCCTGATTCTCGCAGGAGTTACCTGTGTTCCTCCCTTCTGTTTCGTCCTGCAGCCTCTGGGATGGTTCTCACACTCCAGTGTAGAGAAGAGCCTTACTAGCAAGGGCTGCAAAATCAGAACTAGCTTGGGACAGTTGAGCGGCTTTCAAGGACAATATCACTACTAGTGATTTTTACATCACTATTGCCTTGAGAACTCATTTGCCTAGAAGGTGTGTCCCCACGAGGGTTGAGGTTAGGCTTTTTGAAGTTTGGCACGGGAAGTCCAGAGTCTGGGGTGGCTTTTTGGAATACTGGATGAGACCAGGCGGCTGGAGAGAAGAGAATCGGGCCAAGGAGCCAAAAGTGAGGGCTCCGGAAACATTTCCCCTATGCCCGTCCAGTGGGAAAACAGGGGCTACACACTGTATCAGCAGGAGGAGGAAGGGGACAATGGAGAAGCTTCTCTGGTGTGGGTCAGGGCATTTCCTGCCTCCCGAACTATCTGTGTTCCCCCTGGAGCCTGACTGTCTCAGTTTCTGCCTTCTGCACACTTGCGTTCGTGCATGCTCAGTCACTTCAGTTGTGTTCGACTCTTTGCAACCCTATGGACTATAGTCTGCCAGGCTCCTCTTCTCTCGACAAGAATGCCGGAGTAGATTGCCATTTCCTCCTCCAGGGGATCTTCCTGACACAGGGATCAAACCCGTGACACTAACATCTACTGCATTGGCCATTAGCGCCACCTGGGAAGCCCTTCTGCCTTCTACATTCCTATATACGTTACTCCAAGACACCACAGGGCACCTGACATCCTCTCAACCTTCCCACCCATTCAATTCCAGTGCCAGGGCCCTTTTCTCTAAGCCTTGAAGATGCCACATTTATTCCCACTTCAGGGCCTTTGCACATGGTGTCCTAGCTGCCTGGCATTTTCAATGCTCAGAATGATACACAGCAGCTCCATCTTCCTCTCAGTCTCAGCTCAGAAGTCACCTCCTCAGGGAGAGCCTCCCAGCCCACCTCATCTGAAGCAGGGGCTCCCTCCCCATCACTCTCCATCACCCTTCCTGATTTTATTTCCTTCCATCAAGCCTCACCATCTTAATTATCTTGTTCAAATATGCTCATTTCTGGACTATCGTCTCATTCCTCCTGTGACGTCCAAACTCACCAGTAGCCTCCCCAGAGCAGGGCTTCATGTCTTCTGGCCATTTCTCCATTCCCACCTCCTATGACAGCACCAGGTATACCACAGGTGCTCATAAGCATGGGCTGACTCACTCAGTGGATCCTAGTTGCTGCGGCACCTGAGTCTTGGATTTTGCATCTTCAAAATGTTGCTAAGGGCACCTACCCCATAGAGCAACCACAAGGATACGGGAAGATGCTGTAAGCAAAAGCCAGCACATGGCGAGCTCTTCCCTGATCATAATTACTACCCTAAGATCATGCCCTCCAGAGGGAAGGCTTGAGAAAAAGATACAAGTTCTCTGCCCAGCCCTGGAAGGCTGGCCTTGAAAATGACTCAATGCCACAGGCTGTGCTGCTTTCTCGAGATGGCCAGAGAGCACCTGGCGGGAGGCGGGCATGAGCCCCTTTCTGCGGCCAACCAGCCCTGGCCCCCTTGAAGAAGCCCAGGCAGGCGCTGGTGGTGCGCACGAACTGGCTACCCCACTGCCTCTCTGCCGGCAGAAAACCCCGCCACCTCTGCTGGATCCAGCATACTGATATTTGAGCAAAGAACACAAAACACATTAAATAAATGTTATGGTCTTATCGACAGGAAAGGAGAGCTAAGAAAGAGTCTCCGGAGGGAAGGCGCTTGGCTCAGAGCCCCAAGCTGTGTCAAGGTCTTAAAACGTCAGAGAGCTGCTTACAGGAAAGACTTTCTTGGTTCCAGGAGCAACGAAATGGTGCAAGGCAAACAGCACCCCGAGTTAACCTTAAAATATCAGGGGGGACCATCTCTCAGTCCTTTCTCAATTTTATTAAAGAAACATGGTCTTGGGGAAGGAAGGCTCTGTAGGGGGCATTGAGGCCCCTGCCCTCTTCTTCGGGTTACAGCATCCCATGGTGCTTTGGACTACAACCCATCCCCCACCAGCCACAATACTGGTGTTTCTGTCAATCAAAGGCACCTCCCTGCCAGCCAATCAGGTGCTCCCTTCCCGATACACGACTCTGGAGCGAAAGGATGCAGAGAAGGGAAACCGTGGGGACCCCTTTTTTCCTGGGGGCTGCATCTTGAGTTCCTCAGCTTCAGTTCTGGGCTTGCCCACACACTGCCAGTCAATTCTGACTTTGTGGAAGGTGACCAGGACCAGTTTCCGTTCCTTACAACCCGAGACCCACACTGCAAAAGGTGCCCCGTGAGGCTTGGAGTCCTGGCAGCTGCATGCGGCCATGAGCCTGGATCTGGGGCACTGAGGAGTTAAATCATCGTGCGTGTAAATCATCTGAGCATCTTCTCTTCCTCTGTCCACTCTCGGGGCTACATGAAGACTAGGCTTCACCCATAAGGGGCAAAATATCACAGAAGACAGCAGAGGGAGAACGGAGCTGCCCGCCAAGCCTAGAGGGTCCCCTCTACTCTTCTATGGAGAACTGATGCTTTCCAACTGTGGTTCGGGACTCTTCAGAGTCCCTTGGACTGCAAGGAGATCAAACCAGTCAACCCTAAAGGAAATCAACCCTGAATATACATTGGAAGGACTGATGCTGAAGCTGAAACTCCAATACTTTGGCCACTTGATGCGAATAGCTGACTCATTAGAAAAGACCCTGATGCTGGGAAAGATTGAAGGCAGAAGGAGAAGGGGACAACAGAGGATGAGGTAGTGGGATGGCATCACTGACTCAATGGACATGAATCTGAGCAAACTCCGGGAGATGGTGAAGGACAGGGAAGCCTGGCATGCTGCAGTCCATGGAGTCACAAAGAGCTGGACACGACTGAGCAACTGAACAAATAACCAGGGAATTGAGGGAGATGAAGACCAGAGCCCCTACAAAACCAGGGCCTTGCCTCCAGGCTCTAAGAAGTTTCCCTGTTCTGGGTTTGGCAAGGAGAATGGCATCTCAGTGGCCAGCTCCCCCACCCTGACTCCCACCAGCCCTCCATCTCCAGGAGGCCCTGCGAGGCCAAGGCCAGGACGCTCACCTTTTTCTCATCCCCGCCTTGCAGGAGGTGTAGGGTGCTCCTCCGGTCACTCTCATGCTGCCGCAGGGCGCTGCCGTGGGGCTGGGGCAGGCCTGAAGGTGGGGAGATGCTGCGGCCCTGGGGGTCCACCCAGGTGTAGATGTGGTTGGTGACGTAGCCACCGGGGATGCGCCCCGCTGAGTACACCGACAGCACCAGCTTCTTGGAGCCCTTGAGGGCCTAGAGAGACAGAGACACCTGTCAGCAGGAAAGGGGATGGCGAGAGATTGTCCGGAACTTGCTTGCTCTTAGGACCCTGCACACGGAGGAGGCAGCCAGCCCCTACGTCTCTTCCCTTTCCCAGCCCTCAGTTTTGTCTTAGGGAAATGAGGACATCTGTCCCACCCCACCCCATCCCTCACCTTGAAGTGGTCCAAACACAAGAAATAGGACCTCTCAGCAAATCTTTGCTGAAGAGTCGATGGAACAGGCCTACAACTGCATCCTTACGAAGGCCTGCTGGGCTGCCCTCTGGGAACATGGAATCTGAATGTTCCCACCAGTCCTTACTTGGTATGGGAGGCTCACCGTGCCGGGACTATTTGTGCAAACAACGTAGTGGTCTGGAAGGTGGGTACAGGCAGAGGTGCCTACATGACCAGCCCCCAAATCAAAGCCCCCTGGTGTGAGTCTGTAAAGAGCGTCCCTGGAAGGCATTTCACACATCAACATGACTCAGTGCCGGCAGAATCAAGTGCATCCTGTGTGACTGCACAGGGAGAGGACTCAGGAGCTCACGCCTGGTCTCCTGCCATTCAGCCCTGTGCGCTGCTCTCCACGCTCACTGTGCTGTGCACCCTTTCTCTGTAACAAATCTTACCCACTAGCACAACCATATGCTGAACCCACGAGCCCTTATGGGAACTAGGGACGATCTCGACGACCCCAGTAGAGAGTTAAGAGATAAAAATACTGATAATAATGGCCATCACTTTATGGCAAATAGAAGGGGAAAAAATGGAAACAGTGGCAGATTTTATTTTCTTGGGGTCCAAAATCACTGTGGATGGTAATTGCAGCCATGAAATTAAAAGACACTTGCTCCTTGGAAGAAAAGCTATGACAAACCTAGACAGAGTGTTCAAAAGCAGAGACATCACTTTGCCAACAAAGGTGCATATAGTCAGAGTTATGGTTTTCCCAGTAGTCATGTTTGGATGTAAGAGTTGGACCATAAAGAAGGCTGAGCACCGAAGAATTGATGCTTTCAAACTGTGGTGTGGAAGAAGACTCTTGAGAGTCCCTTGGACACCAAAGAGATCAAACCAGTCAACCCTAAAGGAAATCAACCCTGAATGTTCATTAGGACTGATGCTGAAGCTGAAGCTCCAATACTTTGGCCACCTGATGTGAAGAGCTGACTCACTGGAAAAGACCCTGATGCTGGGAAAGATTGAGGGCAGGAGGAGAAGGGGGCAGTAGAGGATGAGATGGTTGGATGGCATCATCGACACAATGGACATGAGTTTGAGCAAGCTCAGGGAGACAGTGAAGGACAGGGAAGCCTGGCGTGCTGCAGTCCATGGAGTTGCAAAGACTCACACATGACTTAGTGATGGAACAACAGCAACGATGGTAGCTTAACAATGATAAAAGGCTTGTATGTGTGAGACATTCTGCTGTGTACCTGACGTGCTTTATCTCCTAAAATCCTTATGGAATCCAATCTTGGTGAGGAGGGATTCCATGACTCAGTTGAAGTAAAGGAGGAGAAATGACCTGCCCACACAGCTAGTAAGGGATTTCTTTCCCTCAGCAACTAATGTTGAGTGTAGGTACCACCTTGACTTGACACTTTCCAGTCCGGGGATGGAAGGACCACAGGGAGAGGTGAACCCAAACTCTGCCCCCTGGGAGCAGCCATACTGCTTTCCCATGATGCACCTGTACTGACATGAAGCCCTTTATTCTGGGAGGTGGTCACTCAGCACTGGGATGAGCAAGCAAACACACCCCAGAACCTGGGATTTTGTATCAGTGGTAGTACCTACACATGGATAAGCTCATGCTGCCATTAAAATCACATTTACAATCATTACAAAGCATTTTAATGTGATAGATCTTACAATCATTACAAAGCATTTTAATGTGACAGATTTTAATGTTAAGTGGGGTCAGAGGATATAAATCCTGTCTCACAGTGTGATCTCAGTTAAGAGAAAAATTACACAGGGAAAAAAAATGGAAACCGAGGAGTAATGTGTGCCAAGATGCCAGCAGTCCTTCTCTCTGGGGGGCAGGATTATGGGTGGTTATTATTTTGTTCTTCCTGTTTCTCTATATTTTCCAAATGTTCCAGAAGGAAGGTGTAGTGCTTTCAATATCAGAAAATAGCAATATGCATAAAAGGCGAGGGCGGCACTTAACTCTCTGAACCTGCAGAGCACTGTGTAATACTGACCCCCAGTTCTCTCCATGGACAAAAGGGGTCAAGGGCAGGGCTTTCAGAGACAGTGGAGAGCCCTGCTTGGGTAGAGTTTCCGGACAAGGACACTGGACCACAGGCCTGGACACTCTGACACCTGAACCTCTTCCAGAGGAGGAAGGTCGGGCTGGGAGGGCCCCTCGATCCCACAGTTAAATGCCAGTCCCAGGGCGGTGGGATAACGAGCAGATGGCAGCTCTCCAAAATTCTGCTTGTAAAAAAGATTTCTGAGAAGATGAGCAAAGAAAGATTTACAGTGTTCTTTTCCCATTCCCCGGGACTCCCCTGACAGAGCAATTGGGAAAATAAAATCTCTGTGAAGTTTAAGATGCAGGATGGAGGAAGCCTGAAACCAAGTAAGCTTTTGCTGGAATTTAGTGCACAGCATCCGCAGAAGCCACTGTGGCCTTTGAGGGGTCTTCCTGACCCCTCTGCCCTGCCTCTGGCTCCCTCCTCCATGAAGGCGTCGCTGAAGCTCTGAGGCTGCTTCGACGGGCTTGCCTCTTCTCTGCTTCCTCCCTGGAACAGACAGTGAGTCTGAGCCCTCACTCATTCCACAAGGACTGGCCAAGAGCCTACTGTGTGCCGGGCCTGGAGAGAGCAATGTGAGCATATCTTCAGGGCACCTGCAGCCTGAAGAGAGACAAGGCTTCGCTGGGCCCAGAGTGCGTGCCTGCCCGCGAAGCAGCTTCAGCCATGTCTGACTCTTTGTGACTCTGTGAACTGTAGCCCCCCAGGCTCCCCTGTCCATGGGATTCTCCAGGCAAGAATACTGGAGTGGGTTGCATGTCCTCCTCCAAGGGATCCTCCTGACCCAGGGATAGAACTCGAATCTCCTGTGACTCCAGCGTTGCAGGTGGATTCTTTACCTGCGGAGCCACTGGGAAGCCCAGGCCCAGAGTAGGTCCTCAGAAAAACCTGCTTGCCCTGGCTGGGTGAGAAAGCAGATTTTTGGCCTCCTAAGGAACCCTAACATGCACGGGCATCACCCTGCAGCCACCTTTCTCACTGGATCTGGAAGGCTGTGCTAGAATTTGGGACAGGGGAAGGCAAGTGGAAAGAACGGGACCTTGTGGATCTGGGCAGAACTGGATTTAAGTTGCCTCTGTCACTTGTGAGTCCAGGGTCACTGAGGCCAGCTGCTTCTGCTCTCAAAGCAGCACAAGTTGGTGCGGGGGAGGCGCGGACAATGCCCGCCTCTCAGAATCCTGTGGGTAAAATGGAACACATAGAGGGTGGGCGTCTGCACAGTGTGGGGTCAGCACGTGGCAGAGCCCACTCCCCTCTCCTAGTAGTGACTCCGCATTGAGAAGGCAAACCAGGTGTAGAAAAGCGTTATCCAAGGAGTTGGAAAAAAAAAAAAAAGAAGGTGTCTGAGAGAATGAAAATCAACGCACAGTGCACGATTTGTATTCTGTATCACTGGCAATAGTGGCATTTTCTTGGTCAGTTCTATAAATAGGCGAGCAGCAACCTTGAGAATGGAGAGGAGGTTAATGCCTTTGATGAGAACAAGAGGGAAGGCTGGCACCGGAGAGGGCCTGGCAGGTCACTGAGTCTCCCATGCACCACCAGCCCCCAGCGTGCTGCAGAGGGGGACCCTGGCAACCCGAAATGGGAAGGGACACAGAAGCACAGCCCAGACACAGGAAACCAGCCCTGGGCAAGCGGCTTCCCCTGTGCACCTCGGTCTCCACATCACCAGCCTGTGGGACCAGAAAATCTGAAGGCCACTCCAGCCTGGACCATTCCAGAACCTCTAATATTGGCTCTTTAGGGGCAGGGGGTAAATGTGGGCTTTCACTGGGTCTTGGAGAGCTTGAATATCATCATCCACTGCTGCTTTATTTTTCTGGCAAAACTGCAGAAAAACAGGATTCCTGAGACAGCACTTTCCATACCTAAACAGGCTCTGGGAACACGGCCCTGGTGCCGGGGCCATGAGAATGCAGTGAGGAGGGCTCCATCCATGGCACTTTGACCAAACTGTGTGTGTCATGCAGGGAAGGTGGGAGGAGGGGAAGGTCTAGGAGTGCAGTTTCTGCTTTTTCCTGGCTGTCTTATGTCTCTCTCTCCTTTTTTTTAAAAAAAAAAAAAAAACAAAAAAAAACCATTTGCTTATTTTTAAAAGGTGTCCCTGGCAGGAGGCGAAGGGGACAACAGAGGATGAGATGGTTGGATGGCATCACTGATTTGATGGACATGAGTCTGAGCAAACTCTGGGAGCTGGTGAAGGACAGGGAAGCCTGGCATGCTGCAGTCCATGGAGTCGCAAAGAGTTGGACACAACTGAGCAAATGAACTGACTGAATGGAAGGATTAATTCATAAAGAGAGCTGGCTGGCACTTTCTTGCCCCGAAAGCCCTTCCACCTGCCTACCTCACTCACTCACCATTGCCATCTTGATCCCTGAGGCTCAGGCCATCTGGAGGATAATGTGGTTCTCGTTCCTGGTTAGGTGCCCAGAACTAGTGGCTTCTCTCACTGGCATGCCTCAGTAGCAAGCAGCCTTATACAGCAAGGCAAACTAGAAAGGACTCTGCTTGTGAAACAGACACTCAGGCATATCTCCATTATGTTCTGCTGGGTGGTCGAGGGCTATGCCCTCCTCTTGCTGGCCTCGGTTTTGCTAACTGGCAATGAGCGGGTTCCTAGGTGGCGCTAGTGGTAAAGAAACCACCTGCCAATGCAGGAGACATAAGAGACGCGGGTTCCATCCCTGGGTAAGGAAGATCCCCTGGAGGAGGGCATGGCAACCCACTCCAGTATTCTTACTTGGAGAATCCCATGTAAAGAGGAGCCGGGCGGGCTACAGTCCATGCGGTCACAAAGAGTCAGGCACGACCAAAGTGACTTAGCAGCAGCAATGAGCAGAAGGGAATCTCTGATTGCTAAGGTCCTGCCCCAAGTTAAATTTGAATGTCCTCTGGTTCATTGCTATATTTAGGAGAAATGACGTTGCTACCAGGTCCTTGAACCAGATCTTGAATCTCGGGGCTCTGAGGTTCCACATCAGTTGGGAGGGACCAAAAGGGTTTAAGAAAACACCAGAAGGGCAGATGGAGCATCTCAGGTGTGGCAGGATATGCACCCCAACTCGGCATTATCACAGCAGCAGGGACCTTCAAAGGGACCCGACAGCTGGGGAGACAGCCTCCAATGGGACTGCAACCATGCGTCTTTGTTCTTCACAGACAGCAGCCTGTGTGTGGTAGACAACATCCAAAAGCTACCTAAAAGCAGTGTACCAGTGCCTGCTGGCGACTGGCGACCACACCCCTCTCCTGCTGCAGCAGCCGGCAGAACGAGCCAGTCTCCTGAATCAAATGCTTATAAGCTGTGCCACCTCATGCAAGTGACCAAACCTCTCTGTTCATCTGCTTCCCTCCTGGAAAATTCAGATCTCTTTTCCCCAGTCTCTAGGTAGAAGAAGCCTATTAGCACAGTGCCTCGTACTTAAGAATTCAATGAGCTAAGGCTAAACAAATCCCATGAGATCTGGGGAAAGTCCACTGCAAGCAAGAGCCGTCATCAGAGCCCCCTGTTCCCTTGCTTGCTATCACATGTTTACTGGTGAAACTCCATCGGGGGGTTTGCCAGCATGCCACCAGGTCATATCACAGAGGAATCTCGATCTGCCCAGGCAGATGGCACGGCTGAGATATTACCCATCACCAGATGATGACGCAGGCAGCATGCTATGATTGCGGGAATGTAAATTATATGTGGATGTCTTCAAACTTAATAACTGGCTAGTTGGATTAATGCTCTCAGGAGGCACATCTACCTCACTCAGCTCTTCAGAGCTGACTCTAACACCCCAAAATCACAGACCAGGCGACAGAATTCTCTGCCCAGCAGAAGACTGAGAAATAGACTGGAGATAGTTACAGTACGAAGGGACTGGGGAGTGGGGAGGAATTGTGTTAACACAGCAGGTGCACACATGTTCCCGTGTTTAAAAACATGCACCAAAGTGCAAACACAAGGTCACAAGACCATGAGACTACTGCCTGGAGAGGCAGGTACGAAAGAAGCGTTCCGGAAAAGTCTTGAGTGAGGACACAAAATGGTGAGTCATCCAGCTTATTTCAGGGCAAGGTCTTCTCTTCTGGGGAACAGATCACTCAGAACAGAAACTCAGGAGGGAGGGCTGGTCTAAGACCTGGGTTAGTGATGGGGAAGAGAGGGAAGGATCGTGCTGGCCTGCTCTTCCTGATTCTACCTTGCCTAGCTGGGTTTTGGATTCCGAGTCTCTGGGCTCCCATCCTGGCTCTGCTGTTGACTTACTGCGTGACACAGAGCAAATGACTTAAGGTCTCTGTACCTGTGTCTGCATTCAAAATGCCACTGTTTTAAGGATGATCAAGATAATATAAACTACCTATACAGTATATATAGCCGCACAACAGTAAAGAATCCACCTGGCAATTTCAGGAGATAAGGGTTTGATTCCTGGGTCGGGAAGATCCCCTGGAGGAGGAAGTGGCAACCCACTCCATTATTTTTGTCTGAGAAATCCCCTGGACAGAGGAGCCTAGCAGGCTATAGTCCACTGGGTTGCAAGGAGTGGGACAGTACAGAGCGACTGAGGAACAACATTGTACGCGGCACAGAGTAGGTACTAAAGGCACGTGAATTCCTTTCCTGGGCCTGCCAGCTTCTTCTCTAAACAGAAGCCCTAGAAAACCTCTAAAACTCTCATCTGCGTGGACACCAATACCTGAGCAACTCTAGCCTCTCCCTCCCAACTTTTCTCCTCTTCAGAAACGTCCTCTCTTTTGATCGCTACTTCCTCATATCAGCCCTGACTGACACTCAGCCCCTTTCTCACCACCTCCAGGAAGCCTTCTTAGACAGTGACTGACTTCCCTTTTCTGAGAGCAGCTGGCACACTTGTATGTTTTTGTTGCCATCTATACTACAGCTTCTGTATCACCTTCATGCATTCTGTCTCTAAGACTGCAAGAGCAGCTCCTTGAGGCACACTGCCTATTCTGTTTTCTTTATCCCCTCTCCCAGCTCCTTCTCCTCCACTCACTACCTGTTCATTCATTTCATTCATGCTCATTCATTCAAGATATCCGTTGGGCTTTCAAGATGCTAGGCAGCCCCGGAATCTGTTAAAAGAGGCCACAGAAAGAGCCGTGCACTGGCCCGGGGCCCAAATGCCTGGATCACCATCCCATGCTTGTTCATACGCATGTGAGCATGTCTCAGACACACGTGGAATTCAGAGAAGCAGAAGGGGTAGTGCTTTAGAGCCACAGCTCTGCAGCAAGACTTCAAGGATTCCGTTCCTGGCTCTGCCATTCACCAGCGGCAACCGCAGGCAAGTTACCTAGCCAGCCTGTGTTCCAGTTTCCCAGGCATGAGATGGGATAATGGTAGTATTATCTCACAGGGCCGTGGGGAAGATTAAATTAGTCAACATGCATAAAGTGGTTAGTGTCTGGAAGATAGGTAAGAGGTACAGAAGGGTGAGGTGTTGTTATTACTATGGAGACCCCAGAGCAGAAGTCGCAACCTGCTACCCACGGCAACCACGGCTGCATTCTGGTGTCTGTCCATCTCGGTTTGTTCTGTATATTTTACAAACACACGGATGTTCACACACAAAACTATTGTTGTCTGAGGATGACTCATGCTTAACATTTCATTGACATCTTTTTTTCAGCTAAAAAAAATGTATTTTGAGGATCTTTCCTTAAAAAGATCATCTCTTCCCATAATACATGGCATTCCCTGGCTGAGACGCACCACCATTGAATTCCAGCTCCCCTATTGCTGGAAATTTATGTTGCTTCTAAATTTTTGCCAGCACGAACAATGCTGCGATAACATATTTATACTTGCATCCAATTTTCTACACCAAAGAAAAGTGGAATCCCAGAGACTGTTTTTTCATATGCAAACCTGTCCATCTTTGTGTAGTTCCTCTAACTACCTGCAGGGGGCAGCACTATGACACCTTAGTCTGTAAAAGGCATGAATTCCCCCTATCTAACAATGGCACCCCACTCTCAGTACTCTTGCCTGGAAAATCCTATGGACAGAGGAGCCTGGTAGGCTGCAGTCCAAGGGGTCGCTAAGAGTCGGACATGACTGAGCGACTTCACTTTCACTTATCACTTTCATGCACTGGAGAAGGAAATGGCAACCCACTCCAGTGTTCTTGCCTGGAGAATCCCAGGGACGGGGAAGCCTGGTGGGCTGCCGTCTAAGGGGTCGCACAGAGTCGGACACGACTGAAGTGACTTAGCAGCAGTAGCAGCATGGGCACTGCGGATGGGACTGAGTGAGGGCTTTCCAGTGATTTTTTCCTGAAGCAGAGTTCACTCTGATGCAGGGATCCAGCCTACTACGTGCCTTCTTCCATAGGATCCAGAAATCTCCTAGTGTATGCAAATCTTTGCTCTATCTTCCAATTTCTCCTAGAGACGAAGTATTGTATTGCAAAACACCAAAATAAAAAGGGGGCTTAGGGGGAAGACCCCTCAAGAGTTTTAAAGTAATAGATGTACTCACTAGAAAACTATTCCCAGACAGAGGACCACGTCATCCTAGCTGCGAGACTTCAGGCAAGTTCCTTAAGCCCTCCAGGCTGCACCCTTCTCACCTGTTTTGTTGTTGCTGTTTAGTCACTAAGTCGTGTCCAACTCTTTTGTGACCCCAAGTACTGTAGCTGGGCTCCTCTGTCCATGGGATTTCCCAGACAAGAATACTAGAGTGGGTTGCCATTTCCTTCTCCAGGGCACCTTCCTGACCCAGGGTTCGAACACACATCTCCTGCACGCATCTCTGGCATTGCAGGCAAATTCTTTCACTGCTGAGCCACCAGGGAAGGCCTCTCACTTATTAAGTGGGGTTATTCATGCCTACCATCACGGAGTTGAGTGGACAAAAGGAGGACAGACAAGATACTGGACACAAGACATCTTGCACTGGGCATGGTGCATAGCAAGTGCCCAGTAAACGATGGTTAACATTATTGATCATAGCAAATTACAGTGATGACTAAGAGTTATATTCTTCCCACTGCACCTATGAAGAAAGACTTCTGGGTGGTCAAGTGTCTTATGCAAGGTCAGAAAGAGGAAGAGAGGCAAGGCTTGAACTTGAATCTTGGATTCTTCAAACTCATGTATCTTTTACCAGTAGTTCAAGAGGGTTCAAATAGGGACTTCCCTGGTGGTCCCGTGGTTAAGACTACAGGCTCCCAGTGCAGAGGGCCCAGGTTCGATCCCTGGTCAGGGAAGTAGATCCCACATTCCACAACTAAAAGATTCTGCTTGCTGCAATTAAGACCCAGCACAGCCAGATAAATTTTTTTTTTTTTAAGTAAGTTCAGATAACACAAGGCCAACCATATGTCAAAGCCACATAAGATGGACAAGGAGAGGGCCTGAAAAGGGGGCTTGGACTTACAGGTTGCAAGTAAATGAGACACCTTGGCCTCTTGAACCCTGAGCTGGTCCCAGGTGCAGCCACAGACACTGGAAAGACCCTCTCTGCTCAGCTCCACTTGGAGGGAGGGCGGAAACTGGCGTGTGGACTCCGTCTCTCTGTGGCATATTTTAATGTCATGAGAAAGTAAAGCCCTAATTAACACTCTGTCTTCAGAGCTCCTTCCTCTGCACCACGTTTTATCTGTGTTAATTATCACCTCTCACAGGGACCACTAACTGCAACAGCTTTCCAGCCTCCTCTCCCAGCCTCCAAAATTAGTCTGTGCAGGGCAATCTGGACATCCTTTTAAAATGAAGTGGGCCCTGTCCCTGCCCTGCCCCAAACCCTCCCAGTGCCTCTCCAGCCTGCACAACCAACCCTGCTGCCCAGCTGGCCTCCTCTCCTGCCCTGCCACCTGGCCTTTTTATAGTATCAAGAGCTCCAAGCTACTTACATGTTCTGCTTCCTGTCCCTGAATGTTCATATCTCAACGTGCATGCATGCTCCATTGCGTCAGTCGTGTCTCACTCTTTGAGACCCTATGGACTATAGCCCACCAGACTCTTCTGTCCATGGGATTCTCCAGGCAAGAATACTGGAGTGGGTTGCCATGCCCTACCCAGGGGATCTTCCTGATCCAGGGATTGAACCCGAGTCTCCGGCATCTCCTGCACTCCAGGCAGATTCTTTACTGCTGAGCCACTGGTGAAGCCCTACCTCAACATACTCAACTTACCTATAAGTGATTATTTTATCAACATCTTTCACAACAGAGAAGACAGGAGATTCTGGTTTGGTCATAGATGTGACCAAATGTATCAGTGATCAGATGTAACAGTAAATATGTAAATCAGTAAATATGAAAGATAGGAGACTGTGGGTGATCCCACGTAAAATGAGAGACACTGAAAAATACAACTAAAATTGCTTTCCTCCTGAAATTGACCTCCTTCCTCTTGAAATTGAGTGCCAATGAGGAGTTTTTACCTCTGCCAAGGTACCAGTGAGTTTTCTATAGAACCTGAAAGAATGTATTAATTTCTCTTTTTGCCTTGGTTTTACTAGGAATTTCAGAATTCCATTTGAATATCAATCCTATAAAGGCAACACCTTGCACATGCCTATGTGTGTTAACACACACACAGTACACTTTCTAATATTGTTTCTGATCTCTCTGCCTCTTTCACGATAAGCTTTTTAGGTTAATTCACTCAGTTATTTTTGAAACAGGATGTAATATTAATTACAAATATATTAACAAATAAGTAAATGGGATACATGGCTTCCCATGTGGCTCAGCAGTAAAGAACCCTCCTGCCAACGTAGGAGATGCAGTTTCGATCCCTGGGTCAGGGAATGGAACCCACTCCAGTATTCTTGCCTGGAAAATCCCCTGGACAGAGGAGCCTGGTGGACTACAGTCCACGGAGTCTCAAGGAGTCAGACATGACTGAGTGCACACACGCACACAAATGGGATTCAAAGAGTTAAAAGAAAGTGTTAACCATTTCTTTGCTCACTTCTACTTCTTGCATCTCCAACCTCACTCCTGGAAATTTATCTTCTATTATTCTTTCATGAAGATAATAGATTCTCTCAATTTTTAAAAATAAATGAACAGGGAGTTTGGAGGAGAATGGATACATGTATATGTCTGGCTGAGTCCCTTCGCTGGTCACTTGAAATTCTCACAACGTTGTTAACTGGCTAGACCCCAATACAAAATAAAAAGTTTAAAATAAATAAAGAGGATGTTCAATCACACCAATCACATAGGAGGTACTCAATAAAACAACTGCCAAGCGGATGAATGAATGCTAAAGGCCATCTCGACGATTAGATCTCCTCCACATGCAGTTGGAAGCAGAGATACTTTTCACAGACACTTGGGCAGTAACTGGGCTTTCTCATCCAACCTCTATATCTCCCTCCACCTCTCAGAAATCCTTTGCTGCTGCTGACTTTGGTCTAAGAATGCACGTCATTTACAAACAGAAGTCCAAACATCGTCATTCTAAATTCTTGTGGAATGTTGACATCAATTGGGTGGCAGTGTGGTAAGATTTCACTCTGTCTCCAAGAAGGTCAGCTTCATTGTCATGTACCTGAGGTCTGCATGCCCACTGGGGGCTAGATCGAGACCAAGACGAGCCCTGACATGGCCCATCCTTTCTGGCTCTTTGAGGCCACTTCACCACCTTGAGCTGCTGCATCCAGGGAAAAGCAACTGAACTGCAGAGCAGCTGTGTGAGCCCAACCGAACGACCTCCCAGAAACGTAGCTCCACATAAAGGTCAGGAGGCGCCATGACAACATACGTAGGAAGCAAACATGAAAGGAGGAAGGTAACTAAACCATTGGGAAAATGTGAATGCATACAGATACAGGCCAGGGGAGAGGGTAGAGAAGTGATGACTAGCTGACATCTTCTTCCCCCCTTTGCAGTTTTCTTAATGATGTTTAGATTTGCCTTGGAACCTAACTAGATTTTCCAAAATCAACTGTGCATCCCCTCCTCTTTCTCTTTTCTTTATAAGTTTGACCTTCTCCAAAGGCTCCAGTGTGAAGATACAGAAGCAAATCTTTGCTCCAGTGCTGAGAATGCCAGGATCCCAAAGGCTGGAACAGGCACCTGACATTTCAAAGCCTCTGCTCTCCAGCGTCTTTACTCCTAAATGTCTGAGTGAGCTAAGGCTGGGGAAAAAAAGGAAAAACATGGAGGATCAAAGAGAGGGAAAAAAGTGCTGTCTTTGGGGATAATGCCATGAGAAATTTACAAGAAGATAGTGACGGAGTGACCCTCCCTTTGCAAAACATCTCACAAGATGAGGACAGAGCCAATTCCAGAAAATATTGATTCCTTTTTAATGCAATTCTTCAATTATCCACTAAGCCTGGCTTTTAGTCTCTTATAATTTAAGTGAATTGCTTTACAAATGTTCTCTTAAATTTTGTCTCTTTATTCTTTTCTTTTTTTCCTTTAAGGAGGAACTAACAAGATTCTAGGAGTCATAGATATAATCATGAGATGCACCTCGATGGGTTTGCAATGGACTGTCTGCTGTCCAGAATCAATGTCCATAGCACATCCATCCATCAGGAAAATCAGTTTCTATCAATATCGTTTTCTCGGTGTACAAGTGGATACACGGATGGGGAGTGGTAAAGAATCTTCCTGACAATGCAGGAGATGCAGGTTCAATCCCTGGGTCTGGAATATTCCCCTGGAGGAGGAAATGGCAAACTACTCCAATATTCTTGCCTGGGAAATCCCACGGACAGAGGAGCCTGGTGGACTACAGTCCATGGGGTCACAAAGAGTCCAACAAGACTAGCAACTAAACAAACAGCAATTATCTATGTATATATGTATTTAATATATGATATATTCTATATACCATTTATATGTACGTGTGTGTGCTCGGTGGCTCAGTTGCATTTGACTCTGCAACTCCACAGACTGTAGCCCACCAGGCTCCTCTGTCCACAAACTTTTTCAGGAAAGAATACTGGAGTGGGTTGACATTTCCTTCTCAAGGGGATCTTCCCGACCCAAGGATGGAACCCACATCTCCTGCATTGGCAGGCAGATTCTTTACCAATGAACCACTTTGGAAACCCCTATATATGTATATACAGCTATACAAACACTAAATATGCAAAGGGGTTCAACTTCATTATATAAATTAGAGTAGGATATTATATAAATTAGAGTAGGATACATTTTGTCTATCAGATTGGCAAAAATGGAAAAGGAATATGATATCCAGTGTTGGTAAGGCTGGGGGAAAATGAGGCATCTCATACACTGCTAATGTTGGAGGAGGGACTGTAAAAAAACAAACTCTTCCCCAAGAGCACTTTGGCAACAGTTAAGAAGCCTGAAAAATCTGCCTATTCCCGGAGCCAATGCCACCTCCAGAAAGACAGTCCAAAGAATTATTAGAGATGCGCTTCAATATTAATGTACAAGGATGTTTAAAGCAGAAATAAAGATAAAGCTTAAAAAAAAAAAACAGTCCACAAGAAGAAATTGGTTAAATAAATCATGTATCTCTTTGTCGTGATATATTATGCAAGCATTAAAAATCATTTTGAAGAAATATTTATCAAGGTGGGAAAAAAAAACGTTTGTGATACATTGTCTGGTGAAAGAGGCAGGCTTCATGACTATGTTCAGAATGGCAGTTTTCTAGGAGGTTCCCAGGGCAAATTTACAGGCACAGACACACAGGGGACTGGAAAGACAGGAATCAATTGTCCACAGTGATGGTTTAAGGGGGGATTATCAAGATTTGGGGTTTCTTCCTTTGTGTTTTTCTGAGTTTCTAAGTTTTCTAAATGGAACCTATCTCTCTTAGGTAATTAAAACACACACACTTGTGCACACACATACACATTGGTATTTTAAAAGCTCAGACAGACTCCTCTGCTCCTGTTTCCTATGAGCTAAAGAAAATGGCCTTTGACGCGCCCAGTCTGCGATGGGGCTGGCAGCCACCAGTCTTCTACGCAAGGCCCGGCAGACTCTGTCCTCATCCTCCCCAGAGGGCAGACAGCAAGACAGATTCAAGCCTCCACCAGTCAGTGAGAGGATTTCATAAGTTACGGGTTTATCCTAATGGGGGTGGAGTTGAGGTCACAGTTATCTATTTAAGGAATTTCCATAGACAATGCACAAAATAAAATCCTGACAAAGACCAGGGCATAGTGAGAGGGATGAGAGAAGGGACAAGGAAAGAAGCAGCATGGCCGTGCCACCTCTGTACCTGCCATCTAGTAAATGACATGCATAAAGACTTCCTGGGAAGGGGGAGGGCGGCCACGGCCTGGGTTGTCTGGCTCCTTGTGGCTTTTCTTGCTAAGTGGAAAAAACTGGGGGAAAGACGTACATTTACTGACCCAGCTCTGACCAGCACCATGGCTCATGCACCCCGCTTCTCAGTTATTAATAGAAGCTGTCGAGGGCAGTGGCTGTGAGCAATGCTTTGGAGGCAGAAAGACCTGGGTTCAGATCTTAGGCCTGCCATCTCCCATCTGTATGCAGGCAGTCGATCACTTCCTATTCCAGATGCTGTTTCCTCTCCCTGGGGACTGTGTGAAAAGTCAATATGCGAAGCCCCGGCAGAGTTTCTGGAGCCACACAGAAGACCCTCCGTGTGGCCATACGTATTAGTGTGCTCAGTATTGCAAGCTTGTAAGCATCTTGTGTTACATATTTTATACCAAGTAGAACATCATTTGGCAGGAAAACAGACCCCAACCCAGTGGGTAATCATTCAGTGTTCGAATAAATAGATACGCGCGGTGCTTCAATACATTACCTGTACAGCCATCTATATGGAGGAAATTGAACAGAGAAGGAACACAGAAGCTTAGTAACTTGTCTGCCATTTGACTACTCTTTTCATCACAATTTTATGGAAGAGGAATCTGAAAATCAGAAAGGTTAAGAAGTTTGTTCAAGACCCCACAGGTCCAAAGTGGCAGAGTTGAGCTTGGAACCCAGAATGTCTGACTCCAGAGCCCAGATTCAAGCACAGTAGGCTGCTCCCTCTCTCTGGTGTTGGGGTGATGGTCACAGTCCCTCAAATGGACAAAACCTGGGTTTAAATCCTGGCTTTGCCACTTTCCATCTTGGTGACAACAGGCAAGTGACAAATTCTTGGCAGTTTTGCAAAATTAAGTGAAAAACGTGGTGCCTATTAATAAGGCTGTCGTGATGGTCAATGAATTTTATATATACAAAGGTTATTACTGTTCACAGAGCAACACTAGGAAATACATACTCTGTAATGATGAGAGAAAAGGAGGCCACCACCCAGAGGAAGCAGAGGGGAGAAGAGAAGTTTTCCCATAGATGGAGTAGCTGCCTGTGGCCGGCAGGTCTTCTAGGGGGAGGCACAGGGGCCATAGGACCATGGGAGGAGAGAAACGGAGCCTTGCTGCTTGTCTGACCCAGTGTGAACTACACTCTGGCACAGCTGGGGAAAAGGACTGTCTGTGGGTAAGAAAGGATCGGATCATGAGCAGCCCAAATGTCAGGGTCAGGAGCTCGGCCTCTGCCCCACAGGTTCCCAGCTCCACTGTGAGGCGCTAGGCAGACCCAAGTTTCTAAAGTTCACTTTGCCTCCAGGACGTGGAATGGACTGGCGAGTAGATGAGCAAGATGGGAGACAGACAGGCGGACAGCAGGGAGGCCTCTGCCGTTTGGCAGTGGTGATAGGGGTCGGGGGGAGTGGTCTGAGACCTGCTGGAGAGAGGTCAGGCCGGAGAGTCGAACTCACCACGAGCAGGCGCAATCCATGACAGGGATCATGGAGAAGCTTTCGAACTGTGGTGTCGGAGAAGATGCTTGAGACTGCAAGGAGATCAGATTAGTCCATCCTAAAGGAAATCAACCCTGTATATTCATTGGAAGGACTGATGCTGAAGCTGAAGCTCCAATACTTTGGCCACCTGATGCAAAGAGCCGACTCACTGGAAAAGACCCTGAGGCTGGGAAAGATTGAGGGCAGGAGGAGAAGGAGATGACAGGATGAGATGGTTGGATGGCATCACCGACTTGGTGGACATGAGTTTGAGCAAGCTCCTGGAGATGGTGAAGGACAGGGAAGCCTGGCATGCTGCAGTCCACGGGGTCACAAAGAGTTGGACACGACTGAGTGACTGAACAACAGCAGAGAGGTGCCATCAGAGGGTCAGAGATAAGCCAGGGCTTCCAGGCCAATAATACAGAAGAGCTGAAAACGTAAGTAAAAATAAATACACTAAAGGGAGGAACAGATCCTGTTCAGAGATGACACAGGTAGAAGATGGGTGAAGAGACAGACATTTGGGGAGAAAGAGGAAGGAATCTGTGGGTGACCTAAACATTCTGACATGCCCCGTTGACTTAAAACATGTCAGGATTTGGAGGAACTCTTGGAAGGGGGAGATGGTTCAGGAGAGTTGGGGAAAAAATCTGGGAGAGGGCTGGGGAACCCAAGAAGAAACAGGAAGGAGGAAGAAGAGAGAAGAAGAAAAGGATAAAGATGATGCTGAGTCCAGACACACCAAAGGACCCCACACCCTCTATCTGGGTCTGGCAGGACAGAAATGGAAGAAGGAAAACCCATCCCCAGGGACTTATGAGCAAAGTTTCTGATAGCTGGATCACTTTTCTATTCTCTTATTAATCAGAAACCTCTTAGTGAAGCCTAGAACACCATTTCAGAAGTGGTTCAAATAAACTGCAGAGGGTTTTTTTTTATTGTTTAAGAGTGGATGCCCTTGTTGTCAAATTACCACTTTCACCTGTATTAACTGCTTAAATGGGTTCTGCAAACAGCTTTATCTCCTCCACCTACTCATCAGGGCCCCTGGGGAGCCCATCAGGGAAGGATGCTGGGGAACAAGGCTGGGGATGCAGCTGACCAGGGGGGCTGTCACACACTGGCCTCTGGGCCACGCATCTATCTTGCCTCCTCACCTTTTTAAGGGAGGTCGAGACATACAATTCCACTCAACACCTGGGCCTGATGACTGCTGCAAAATGAAAACGCAGATGCTGACATCCAGATAGGAGCAAATACATTTTTAAAGAAACTCTGTCTATGTGGGAACATTGATTACATTTAGTAAATGACCCTGCAATTCAAAC
The DNA here is from genome assembly GCF_019923935.1 of Bubalus bubalis. Taxonomy (NCBI): domain Eukaryota; kingdom Metazoa; phylum Chordata; class Mammalia; order Artiodactyla; family Bovidae; genus Bubalus; species Bubalus bubalis. Next base: position 165,472,911 of record NC_059159.1, read on the forward strand.
AGTTACGATGGAACACGAGAGCCTCAAGTTCCAAAATTTTCTGCCAAGTATATTTTTGCTTTAAAAAAAAAAAAAAAAAAAACAGGCACAACAAAAAACTGTCAAAGCCAAGCAAATTCAGTCGATAACATTTTCCATTTCACTTCTTGCAGTGGGACCTCCACGGCCTTATTTCTCAAACTTTTGATGTGCAACAGTGTCAGTAACTGTTCGTGAGGGCAGTGAGCCGGGCTCACCGGTGGGGGAGTCTGAGTCACAGAGAGGCAAAGGGAGTTAGCTGCCCAAGGTCACAGCCAAGTACACTCTCAGATGAACCCAGGTCCATCTCCAAAAGCTGCCTCTTGGGTACAGACCTCCCTTCCCTTGATTTTCCAATTTATCAGCTGACCTTGCGCATCTGGGATTGTGCTCTGAAATAGTTGAAGATGGGGACAGGGTGGATCCACATCTCTGATCAAATCTTTGTGTGGATAAATGGGGGTAGGGAGGGGAGGAGGGGTGGAATCCAAAAGAAAGACAGGCTTTCCAAACTTCAGAGTGGTTAAGAATTGCCTAGGGGGCTTGCTGGGCTTCCCTGGTGGCTCAGTGGTAAAGAATCTGTCCACCAATGCAGAAGATATGGGTTCGATCCCTGGCCAGGGAAGCTCCCCTGGAGAAGGAAATGGCAACTCACTCCAGTATACTTGCTTGGAGAATTCCAAGGACAGAGGAGCTTGATGGGGCTACAGTCTATGGGGTCGCAAAAAAGTCAGACACAAATTAGCAACTGAACAATGGGGGCTTGTTAATTTGTGAATCACCTCTTCTAAGGCCCCAACTCCTGGGTGTTTGAAAACTCCCTTTGATGTCACTGTACTCTCTTCTTCCCTGTAGCCTGCATCTTTAAAGTCCTGTAAAGAGGACATCTTGGGACCTGTTTATGGGAGGCTGATGTATTTGCTTTGCACTCAAAGTTGAGAGGATGCTGATATTATGAAAACTCAGGTAGAGAGGAAAAATAACTATGAAACTGGCTGCCAGCTGAAGCAAAGCCACAGCCAATTTAGCAGCAGGAACACAAAGTCTCAAAGGGGGAAGGAGGCAAAGGGGCTGGGACTGGAAAAGAAGAAGAAGGGAAAAAAAAAGAAATTATGCATTCTCAGATAAAGCAGCTTTGAAACACACATGTGATTAACAGAAACTTGCCCTTCACCTAAAATGCTGAGGTTTCTTGAAACCCACCAGAACAGTGTTTCTTTTTTTTTTAATAACAAAAAACCAGAAGACACAGAAGATATATCTCACCCGAAATTGGTTCATTGATTGCTTCAGAATGCATAAATGGTTCTATTTTGGAAGCTCACACAGTCAGGCTGTGGAAATAACCCACTTTTGGGGAATGTGATTTTAAAATTAAGAGCAAAGTGACAAATGAAATAACCGAAGGGGTCTCATAGGGTAGACTTGGGAGGGTAGAGGACAGGAAAAGCTACTGCCCACCAAGTCAGACTACACTTTTTTAAAGACTTTTCATTGAAACAGTTTCCTACTTAACCAATGTTTTCACACTTGTTCAGTCATTTGATCCCTACAGCCCTGGGAAGGAGGCAGGTGGGAGATTGCTGTTGTTGTTTAGTGGCTAAGGTACGTTCAACTCGTTCGCGGTAGCTATGCCCATTTCACAGTTGCAAAGCTGAGGTTCAGAGAGTCACATGACCTGCCTGCAGCCACACAGCTGATTTCCTGGCACACAACACTAGAGTCGATGGCTTTCCTTGAGTTTTCTATTCAGCACCCACTACACTGCAACCCCCAGACTTTCTTAAGCTATTACACTCAAGAACCAAGGTGTCCTGAACTCTCCAGCATGGCATTCGTAGTAAGAACATTCCATTCATTCAGCAAATATTTATTTATGTATTAAAACACCTACTCTGCACCAGTCACCGTGGAGGTATTGGGGTATGTGAGTGAGCAATGCAGATCAAATTTCGGTTCTCACAGAGCTTACGCACAGTGGGGAAAGCAGATGATAAACAGTTAAAATGTCCTTCTAGTAGTGACAAGTGTGCTGAAGGAAATTGAAGCAGGTTATGAGGATGGATGTGGGGGAGTGTGGGAGCGGGCGATGCCTTTGGAGAGGGTGGCAGGGAGGCAGAGGCAGGCCGGTATCACAGCTCTTAAAACACTTGGTGTCTTGTGCCTATGAGTAGTTCCAAGTCTCCCTCATGACTCCCTGAGGGCACAGGCTGTATACATTCATCTCTGATTTCCAAGTACCAGCCTGGGTGCAGTAAGTGCTATTCAGAGCGCCTGTGGACAAAAGACTGTGCCTGAAACAGGAGGACTAAAACATGCTGCTTTCTCTAGATGTGTGAGCATCAGACTCCCCACTTGGTCGAATGAAGCCTTTGAAAGACCCCCTGAATGTCAGGCACAAAATGTGCCTTTTGCCTGCCTTCCAGCAGAGGGCTGGCACTGCCTTCTATGTGGATGGCTGTTTAACCCTAGGGCTGAGTTCCAGGGTAGGGAGGTAAGGCAAAAGGGCCACTGAAGTCCTGATCCCATTGGTGACTCCAGCCTGGTCAGTTTTACCTCCTTGAGCACCAGGCTCCCGACTTCCCTGCCTCCCCTGGGGGGCAGAAAGCATGAAGCAAACAGTATAGGCACACACTAAGCCTCTTCTCTTCCCAACAGTGTTCCGGTGATGCAAAGTTAAAATACAAGCCCCACGGGGCTGCCTCCTGCAGTGACGCCAGGAGTGCATGGGAGCAGAATGCAGAGTCTGTTTCCTGCTCTTTGCACCCTTTCCATCCGCCCTGCTGGAAAAGTAAAATGGCAACGTCTGCAGCCCAGGAATCTTGAAAAGGTGGCCCCCACCCTGGGGGGTGCAATTAGAAGTCCTTGTGAGCTCTACATTAACATCAGATTCTTGCTTGGGGTTTTTTAAAGAAACAGAAAGAAAAAGAATTGGCTTTGAAAGATCTGTATTGCAGCCTCCAGCTACCTCTAGCCATGAAATGCCATTCTTCCCATCAGAGCCTCTGGTCTGGAGTCCCTAAACGGTGGAGACCAGACGCTGTCCTTCCAGGTCATCAAAGAACCTTGCGGGAAAGCCAGTTGGAGCCTAATCCCCATGGATGACTGCTTCAGTGCAAAGCCCTCTGAAGGACGGCGAGGGGATTACGACTCGGAGAAGCATGTGTGCGGTGAGCACGAGCAGACAGGCAGGCGAGGGGCTGCGTGCGTTTGACAGGTGCATACAGGCTGTGTGCCCTGTGGCTGGAGGCAGGCGGATGTGGGAGGCAACAACACGGACAGAATCCAATTGGTCGAGGGTTAAAGGATCATACTTATCTTGGCAGCTCCATCCACATGATGAATCTGTGGCAGGTAATAAACATTGCCGTTGGTCGGGAGGGGGTGGGGTGGCAGAGAAACAAGAAGCTAGCACTGGAGTGATTACTATCTGTTTCCTGTCCAGCTTAAGTCAGGAGGCAGGAATCGTCTACTATAAAAATAACAATTCTGAAAAAAAAAAAAAAGTGTTCTCTTCTACCTTGCAAAATGCTCCTTTGATTTGAACAGTAAATAACCAGTTGAAAGGCACCATCATTTTCTAAAGCCTTCAGGATCTACTTGAGCCAAATAAATACACAAGGTTAAATTAAAGAAATGGACTCTCTCAAGGTACTGCATCACACTCTGGATCCAGCAAGCAAACATCTATTCAATAAAGGTTTTATTAATAGTAAGCTTTCACATGTCATGGCTGGCAGGACTCAGAGGACCCAAGAATGAATGCAGGGCCAAAGGAAAGTCTGTGTGTCCTCATGAACACATTAGCCAGGGTTTTCCAAACTGGAAGACAGGAATGAGATAGGGAAGGAGGAGCTGCGTTTCAGACACCAAGTTGGAAGCGGCAATAATTTGTCATGGCTTCAGCTAACCGTGTACAATGTGAAAATGACAAATGTGTCGTTTAGAATGTGCCGGACCAAATACAATAACATATTATTATGGGCAGATTCTCCCTGGGTTATTATGCAAAGGAAGGGAGGGTGGGATAACTCTAATTAAATGAAAGGGCCAGCCCCTGCTTTAAACTTCTGGAACATTTCAAATTCTAATATGCTCCTTGGATGTACCCAGCGGTGGTGGGGGGTGGAAAATCAGAGACTGTAATAAAGCTGTTTAATTTTTATCGAGATGAAACTCAAGCATTCATAGACACATCCCAGTAACACATAGATACCCCTCCATTTCTACTACCCGATGAATCAGGGACTCAGAAAGCAAGCCAAGCGGGTGAGTGAATTTGATTTTGAATACTCGCAGGGTGGTGCTGTGCATGCCACAATCTAACTGTCGCTTTCTCATGTACCCTGGAATGTCACAAGGGCTAATGTTCCTGGGCTGAGGGGAGCAGTCAAGTTCCTATCAGCACAATGTGTAACCCACCATTTTTTTAATTTCGTAGCAGGCTACCCAAAAGTGCCAAGATACTTGTCTTCCAATCCTTAGCCAACTTCCTTTACTCTGCCTTAAACGAAAGCAATTCCAAAAGAACAAAGAAACCCCCACCGAGTTAGACTTCTAAATGCCTTCTGGGTGGTACATATGAAGCAAACCACAGATTGTCTGAGCTGGAAGGGACCTTGGGCAGTCCCTGGCTCATCCACCCAGGACCCAGAGAGGGTCCGTGACTGGCCCAAGGTCACACAGCAAATGTGCAGCAGAGTCCAATACAGCATCCTTGGCCTGGGGACTTCATGGCCAATTTATCAAGCATTTTTGGCTGAAAATCTTTGAAAGGTCTTCTTTTTTGTTAGTGTTGGCTTGGCTCCTGTTCGTTCAAGATAGACTTTTCAAAAATCCAACGTTTCAACATAATTGCAAATAGTAAATGGCTTGCCTTATCTGCGCCTGTCACTGCTGATTTAGCAAATAGGCTTCAAGAGAGGGCTGGGAGCTTCAGCAGACAGAGGATAAAGTCCTCCCTAAATTCGCTGTAACGGTGGATACTTGATTTGTCAGACAGAGAAGTGGAAGAACCTTTGTATATTCAATCTCCTCTGTTCACTGAAAGGAGGTGACCCTCTCTGATTCATAAACTATTAAGTAACCTGATTTCTAAAATTTAATTTTATTTTGACACACACACACACACACAGGTGTGCACGCGCACATTCTCTCCTTTGAGAAGCTCAGAGGATCTTTTCCCCCTTTCTACCTGCAGAAGAAAAATAAAGATTTAAAACTGAAGCCATATTGCCTCAATAGGCAAGTGTCTACTGACAGTGAACAGAGAAGGTAAAGGTGGCATATATTTACACACAGTGGAATATTATTCAGCCACTAAAAAAGGAAATCTTGCATTTGTGACAACACAGATGAACCTGGAGGGCATACTAAGTAAAACAAGCCAGACACAGAAAAATATTGTATGATTTCAATTATAAATGGAATATAAAAACGTTGAGCTCACGAAAGCAGAGAGGAGGATGGTGGTTACCAGGGTCTAGGGTTGGTGGAAAACGGGAGATATTGGTAGAAACTTCCAGTTATGAGTAGCTTCTGGGGATCTAATGCACAGCAAGGTGACCACATTTATTAATAATAATTCTAAATTGTATTCTTAAAGTTTTCTAAGTGTTTACATCTTAAGTGTTCTTACCACAGAAATAAAATAACATGTAAAGTGATGGATATGTGAATTAGCTTAATTGTGGTCATCATTTTGCAATATAAAGGTGATCAAATATCCCACATTCCATTGTATACCTTAAATAACCCACTCCAGTATTCTTTCCTGGAGAATCCCATTGACTGAGGAGCGGGGCAGGCTACAGTCCATAGGGTCGCAAAGAGTCAGGACATGACTGAAGCAACTTAGCATGCAACAACACACCTTAAATATATATAGTTTTTACTTGCCAGTTAGTTACACTTCAATAAAACTGTGGGAGGAAGCAAAAAATAAATGAATACAATTGAAGAGGAAAAAGGAAAACATATCTCCTACTAAAGGCAATGTGGTATCCTGGAACAGGAAAAGGACAGAAGCAGAAACACTGATGCCATTTGAATAAAACCCGAAGTTAAAAAATCCCTACACCATAGCTTTTAAAGAGGGGCTGGCAGTGCAGAAATCCTGATTAAGGGCAGCAAAGTGGGGCCTCCCAATTTGGAGAAGCTGGGGCCTCCTTGGACTTTCAGTTAAGGGGACTCTGCACCCTGAATTTTGTGGAAATGTGTCAATAGCTGCACGTGTTCTAAACTGTCCCTGAAATCCCCGCCCATCCTGCATGCCTAGGGCTCCTGAGGCCTCTGAGATGAGGTTCCGCCTCCTCCGTTTTAAATTCCACCCATGGAAAGTCCGTCCCCCTCTCGTCCCTGGAGTTAAGGTGACACAGAGCTGCTCATTTGCCTGTTGCTTCTGAAGGGTCTAAAGGGGTGTGTTCCAGGCAGGTTAAACGTCTGGCGTTGGTCGGGAGGAAGCGGGTCACCCAAGAGGATGGTGTTCCCCCAGCCTGTGCAGGGAAAGTTTCAGGGACAAGGAACTGCCTGGCTCCCACTGGCTCCCACCTGTCCAAGGGCTGTTCCGCTCTGATCAACCCCTCCCTTCGGCAAGGGAGTTCTGGAGCTTCAAAAGCTATGCCCAGTGAGTTTAAGTCTGACTCCGGAGGCAACAAGAGTAAGTTTACACAAGCGAAGGCCTGGTGCCCGGGGGCAGCAGCACTTTGGTGTAGTGGAGGGAGGTTGGGGAGAAGATGCAGGGCGCCATCGACAGATGGGGAGGGCACAACGGAAACTCTGGAGCGTCTCCAGTCTCAGAGGCGTGGCTGAGTCTGGGGTAGGAACTGAAGGGGCACTTGGTGTTTTTAACGCCCAGGTTTCCTGAGGCCTTTCCGAAGTCTATCACCTCCTGACGATTAAGCTACCCGAGTCCTTTTAAACTGCCACTAAAATTGAATCCACGTTTATAAATGACCATTTGGATCAAATATCTTTCAAGTAAAAATTTGTCATCTGGGAACTCCAGACCTTTCAGGATCAAAGGCTAATGGACTATTTCTTTTTTTAAAATATGTGGAATGTCAGATAATGGGAAGAGATGAACTGTTGGGGGGTGGGGAGGAGACAGAGAGGAGGATGTTTGCCTGGAAACCCAGAGGGAGCTTTATCCTCAGTACCCCCAAGCAGTGTGAACTCGTCAGTCTTTTTTCTGGGAGCAGCAGGGAAGTTTCTAAAATCCTCAGGGGCCTCCCTGAGGGGCAGATAGGTCAGGAAGCAGAGGGAAGCCAAGGTCAGAGGATGGTTGTGCCCTGGGTGAACAGTCAGGAAATGAGCTCTAGAGGCACCTAGAGCAGGTCACAGGTCATTAACAGACACGGGAAACAGCCCAGGGACCTCTGCTGCCTGAGTGTTTCCCAGCAGCCTGCGTTCCCTCCGCTGGAGTCCAAACACCTGCATGGAGGGGACCAGAGACTTGGATGAGGGATGGGTGGTGAGAAGCTGGGTCAGAAGCCTGCCCAATCCCCTGGGAAGCATTTTCCTTGCAGAAGCAAACTGTGCCACTGTTCCTTTTCCCCAAAACTCTTCACTTCTTGACACAAAGGTGGTGTGTGCGTGTGTGTGTATGTGTGTGTGTTTGCGCGCATGCGCAGGGCATGTACCTGCAAAGCACTGCTGAATCCACACATAAACCAAACACTGTCCCATCTCTTACTTCAACTGATTTTCAACAGCCCTGGGCATGAGATTAGCAAACACATACATTCCTTTAAAGAGCATGTTAAATTCCTAAGAGTTAGTTGTAATGAGGTTATTTTTCTCAATTAACAGACACAAAAAGCACAACTACTCTCCGGGGGTGGGAGATTTATTCTTGACATTCAGGCAAACACCCCCTTTCCATCAAGGTTAGGGACACTTATGGTCCAAATGGAGAACCAGAGGTTCTGAGGGACCTGTCCCAGGATACACAGCCTGGTCCATAAATAGCAAGGTCAGGCCAGACCTCTGTGGGTCACCAGCACAGCCTCCTTGGACCACTCTGGAGTTAACAAAACTTTCAGGAGCAAAAGCCTCCAGAATAATGAGAATAACAACAGCAGAAGGGGAGCTCGCCCACTGATTACTAACCATATGCCAAGCAGACACAGTACCTCTTTTAATGCTCATAAGAATCCTTTTCCCACTTTGTGGGAATCATACCTTTGCAGGAGCGTTTGATAATGCCTGTCTCCCGCACACTAACCTTTATGCCCCATGAAGGCAGGGTCCATGTCTTTTCACCCATCACTATGTCCCAAGTGCCTGGTATCTATTTGCTCAAAAAACCCTAGATGTTCGTGTTTTAAGGAAATACTTATAAGAAAAACGGGGCCCAGAAAGGTCAAGCGATTTGGCTAAGGACACACAGCATGGAGTTACTACTAATATGAGGTGCTTCGCCACTCTGCCCCGAAGTCAACCCCAAATCAGAGCCCTACCTTGACGGCTTCAGCGTGGGTCACTCGGGCCAGGGATTTGTCGTTGACACGCAGAATCTGGTCCCCGACTCTCAGCCCCTCCTTCTCGGCCAGAGAGCCCGGCTCCACCAGCGACACATAGATGCCCACGCCATGCTCTGAGCCCCCGCGGATGCTGAAGCCCAAGCCCTCGTGGGCCTTGGCGCGCCGCAGGCTCACCAGGCGCACCTCCCCGGGCCCCGCGCCGTCGGGGCCGCCCCAGACGGGTTGCCTGTAGGGGGTGGTGGCGGGCAGGTAGAGGCCCTCCGCCGTATACTGGTCGAAGAGCAGCTGGTCGGAGCGCGGGATGACCAGCCGCAGCATCGGCAGCAGGCGCCGCTTGACCGGGCTGTCCAGCAGCACGCGCAGGGTGCGCACCAAGTCGAAGACGTTGCGGCGCGCGTGGTAGGCGTTCAAGCAGTGCGTGAACTGCTCCCGCTCCGCCTCGCTCAGCAGCGCGGTCAGCGCCTGGTGCAGCTGGCGCACGTTGGCAGACAGCAGTCGCAGCCCCGCGCCCCCGCTGCCGCCCGCCCCGGCCGCCGAGCCCAGCGAGCCGGTGGAGGACGAGCCCACCGACAGGCCGTCCAGCTGCGCGTTCATCTCCCCGCCGAGGCCCGGACGAAATCGGGGCGCGCGGTGGGACACCCGCGGCACTCGCCGGCACTGGCGCGACAGCTGGATCCCGGGAGCGCGGAGATCGCGGCTGGAGTCTGGGTCTGGGAGCTGAGGATGGCGGGGTGGGGGGGCGCCGGGGGATTGCCGAGACAGGGGCTGGATCCGGGAAGACCTGGAGAAGGCTGGAGTCTAGGTTTGGAGGGCACGGAAACGGTGCCTTAATCCTGGGGCGGGATCGCGGAGACCAATGCTAGATTCCCGGGCGCGCGAAGACCGAGGGGGTCGCGAAACTGGAGTCCAGAGGACGCGGAGACAGCGGCTGGAGTCACGGCAAGGCGGAGACGGCGGCGGGGTCCCCAGGGACAAGGAGTTGGCGGCTGGAGCCCGGAGGTCGCGGAGACTGCGGCTGGAGTCCGAGGGGACGAGGAGAGAGCAGCTACATTCTGAGGGGCACAGAGACCACGAGTGGCCAGAGCCGGGAGGAGGGGTGCAGCAAAGCCGACCGCCCCGTCACACCATACCCGGGGCTCCCCCAGCCGGGACGCCTGTTCCTCTCGGGCTGGGGGACCCCGAAGTCATAAATTGGGGTGGGGGCGCTCTAGACCCGGAGTCTCCAGGATCGCAGCCGGTGGAGCCGCGCGGACGTCCGGCAGGGGGTGCGAGGCATGTCCAAGGCAGCCCCGGGATGCAAACAGCCCGGGGACCCCTGCGCCCCTGCACCGCCCGCGCGCAGACGGAGCCGCGCGGCCGCGAGCCGGGACTTTGAGAACTGTTGAGCCGCCCGGGGCCGATCTTCCAGTGAGTTCCGACGCCGTCGCTGTCGCCGTCGCCAGCCCAGTCTAGGCCCCGCCCCTTGCCCCTCCCCCTCCCTCCCCTCCCCCCCGTGCGGGCTCTTCAGGAAATGACGTCCCGCCTCGCGCCTGGCGGTTGCCTGGAGACGAGGTGAAACAGTCTAGCCCCAGGGAAGAAAGGGGTGAAAGTGGGGGTTAGGGGTGGGAGGAGCTCCAGGGTTGATGAGAGTTACCCCCACTTCTCCAGCAGGTGGCCGGGGGGGAGGGGTATACCTCAAAAACTGTTCTCTTCCACGATCGAGGCATGGTCATCTGGATCGCTTTGGAGCAACTGGCCAGTAAGCTAATTCACAACTCGGGGAAAATAACCAACGTCTTGCCCCTAAAATGTTAAATGTCTTAGGCTCAGTTTTCTACCTTAAAACCTTGAGGTCCCTTCTTGCACGCACTAGCATTCAAGTTCATGTGTTTATACGGACGATTGTTGAGCACCTACTGTGTGCAAGAGATCTGTCTATTCAAGCATATTTGGTATCTGTGGGGTCTAACTCCAGTGCAAGGCTAGATCAGACTGGACCCCTGCTCTGTATTCAGTAGGTAGGAAAAATGTTTTCACAAAAATAATGTGGACAACACACACACACATGGGCATATGAAATATAAAAGTATAAAACATAAAATATTAAAGTTTTATACAAAATATTTCAAGTTCCAAATAAGGTGGGCGGATTTTATCAATGTCAAGATCAGAGCTGTGATCTTGTCAGCATTAGGGGAAACTAGGGGAAGGGCGCATGGGATGCCTGTGTATTATTCCTTACAACTGCGTGTGAATCTACAATTATCTCAAACACTTTAAAAAATGTGTTTTAAGAGTGTTGGGGAAAAACTATTCAGTTCCTTTCCATCCCAAGACAAATGGGAAGATTCTCCAAGGTACCCCCTCCCTCAAATATAATCTAAGGGGACTCATTCTGTCCTGACTCTTGTGCTGAGTGCTGGAGACTCCAGTTAAAAAGATGAAATCTTTTACCTCAAGGAGGTTATCGTCTAGCAGGGGAGAAAGCCCACATAAATAAATAAAGTTAAAAATCAGAATGATAAGTTGTTGCAACGGCTGAGAGAGCCCAGGTTTAGGGGAAGAGAAAATGGCCAGGACTTAATCAGTCAAAGAGCTGACACCTGAATGAAGGGAACGGATTTTCTTTTCTGGACCACGGGGAACCATGGAGGGATTTTTCAGCCCTGTAGGTCTAGTGCATTTCTGAAACCAAGGCTAGGAACTGAAGCTATATTCAGTTCAGTTCAGTTCAGTCGCTCAGTCATGTCCGACTCTTTGCAGACCCATGGATTGCAGCATGCCAGGCTTCCCTGTCCATCACCAACTTCCAGAGCTTACTCAAACTCATGTCCATCGAGTTGGTGATGTCATCCAACAATCTCATCCTCTGTTGTCCCCTTCTCCTCTCGCCTTCAATCTTTCCCAGCATCGGGTCTTTTTCCAATGAGTCAGTTCGCATCAGGTGTCCATAGTATTGGAGTTTCAGCATCAGTCCTTCCAATGAACATCCAGGACTGATCTCCTTTAGGATGGACTGGTTGGATCTCCTTGTAGTCCAAGGGACTCTTAAGAGTCTTCTCCAACACCACAGTTCAAAAGCGTCAATTCTTTGGCATTCAGCTTTCTTTATACATTATCCCCCTCAAATTGCCAATTCTCTTATTCATTTCCCTAAAACAGGCCTCGATTAAATTAATGCCCAAAGAACATATGTGAAAGGGTGTCTGTTTAAAGATTTGTGTGTTTCTTTTGTGTCTGGCTGTGCTGGGTCTTTGCTGCTGCGCGAGTCCTTCTTCGGCTGCGAAGGGCAGGGCTACTCTCCACTTGTGGTGCGCAGTCTTCTCAGTGCAGCGGTTTCTCTTGCTGTAGATCACAGGCTCTAGGTGTGTGGTCTTCAGCAGTTTCCGCTCATGGGCTCTAGAGTTCTGACTCAGTAGTTGTGGCACACAGGTTTAATCGCTCTGCGGCATGTGGGATCTTCATACACCAGGGATTGAACCCATGTCCCCTGCACTGGCAGGCAGATTCTTTATCACCAAGCCACCAGGGAAGCCAGACAGGGTGTCTTAAACAGCCAGTTAAGCTACCTTGGACATCCATCTGACAGCTCTGTTAGAGCAGTTCATAATGTGCATTCTTCTTTCTCATTGAAGGCTCTGATATAACTAGCCAAAAATAGTTTTTAAAAAATCAATCTCGCTCACCCCTAAAATATATTAATGGCAAACCTCAAAATGCCACCAAGCAGGGCTTAATTGTATGCAGTTCAGGTTTTCTGCAAATGTATTTCATGCTAGGCTTTCACTTAGTTTGTGTTCTAATTATAATTACTGTGATTGGCTTGATAAATGCATCCCAGGAGCTAAGATCCCCATTCCCAACATTTTATTTCTGTGCAAAGGATATTTGCAAGAAGGTATTTTGCTTTAGGCAGCAGAAACTACTGTTGCACACACGTTTGAGTAGGAAAAGCAACACCTTCTTCTGCAAACATCAGAAACCCATCTGGGATGCTGGGCTATTGCTTAGTCATAGAGGCTGATTTGGGGGGGCAGACAAGTTCAAGGACATGGAAAAAGAGCTCACTGGGTCTTCTTCCATCCATCTTGCAAAACCTCCTTTGTATCAGTTTGCACTGTGTACTCTCGGATACAAGGCAGTGTGTAACTGTGCTCAAACCTCAAGAATCCTATTTCATGTCTGAAGATGTGTTTGTCGTTCAGAAATAAGTTCTTGGAAACCCAAGATGCCTGGGCTCCTGAGGGCTGCCTGGGCTCCTGAGGGCTGCCCAGCCTCCGGCCTTGAAGACCTGGAAGGAAATCCTGAGTACTTGAGCAGACCTGGCCTTGGTTGCATACTGCCCTCTTCAGAAGGAAAATAAAATTTTCCGGTATCCACTGCAGGCTTCCTTTGGCTGTCTTCACCAAAGCACCTTTTTGTATAGTCCACTGTCATTCCCCAACTCTGGCAAATCACTGCCCTTCTCCTGTGGATGTTTCTGGAAATTCGGACACACTGGTGTGGTTGAAAAGGCAGAGGGAAGAAGACTGACTTGTCTTCAACTGAGAAGTTGTTTGTGTGGAACTGAATTTTTGGTTGTTTATTTCTCATGTGTTTGTTTTAACCAAGAGACAACATATTAAATTGCACCCTAAATATTGGGCAGAAAACGTGATTTCAACTTCATAATGTCCCTTTACTAGTTGAGTGACCCATGGCAAATGGCTTCCCTGCTCAATTGCAAAATGAAGTTTCTAAGCCTTCCCTGTCTCTCCTGAGGACAGCTGTAAATACCACATCCTGTGCGGTAAGTGAGAATGTGGCACAGTGCATAGGGAGGCCTGACGTTGTCAGTTTCTCCTCTTTTCAATAGCAATTTAAAAATTCTTTTTCTATTTTATAGTCATTTGGCACTTCCCTGCCCCCACTTCCCTCTTATCTACTGAAACATATCCTTAGAAGTCAATAGAGATTAATTTCATTTGAGATGCATTTCCCATGGGACATATAAAAAAATAGAGCAAATGTTTATTGAGTGCCAGACACTGTTTTAAACACTTGTAAACATTTTAACTCACTGAATCTCCCAATTATTCTGAAAAAAAAAAAAAAAAAGATACCACCATCATCCTTATAAAACAGACAGAAAACTGAGACGTAGGGACATAGCTATCCCCAAGGTTACAGAGGTAGCTAATGAAAGAGTTGGGATTTGAACCCAGGCTATTTGACTCTAGAGTTCTTACTCAATCACTGTGCCATGCAGCCTGTCACCTGTCCAGTTCAAAGATGCTAAAAGGCCCCCAATGGGAATGGCATAAAGACTGCATCTTCTTGAAAGTAGGGCTGGGAATGTCAGAAGTTTAAAAATAAGGCACATCCTAATGATTCTTGGTTGGTAAGCTGACATTTTGTGGTGGAGAAAATAAGTGGGGGGTTGATAAAAAGATATCCTTGAGAGGACTTCCCTGGTGGCGCAGCAGATAAGAATCCACCTGCCAGTGCAGGGGACATGGGTTCAATCTCTGGTTTGGCAGGATTCCACATGCCTCGGAGCAACTAAACCTCTGTGCCACAACTACTGAGCCTGGACTCTAGAGCCAGTGCTCTGCAACAGGAGAAGCTATGCAATGAGAATTCTGGGCACCGTGATGCAAAGTAACCCCTGCTTGCCTGCCGCATCTAGAGAAAGCCCATGCAAAGCAACGAAGACCCAATACAGCCAAAAATAAATAAATATTTTTTAAAAGTATCATTCAGAGAGATGGAGATGGAGAGGTTTGGGGGACCCCCGGGGCTCTTAGCCTGGACACAGGAGGAGGATATTCAAAGCCATTCAGTTCAGGGTGGCCTAGGGAGCCTCTCCCAGCTCTGGGATCTGTAAAAAAAAAGGAGAGTAGCAACCCAAGTCATGACTTCTGCTCCAAGACCTCAGCCTGTCTCTTCCCTGCAGTGAGTATGGAATCAGCAGAGAAAAGGGACACGTTCACCTCTGTGACTGGGAGGTAATATAGACAATGTTGGTGGAAGTGCCAGGAGATAAGAGAGAGGTGAGAAAAAGAGAAAGAACGAAAGCGTCAGGAAAACAAAAGAGATATAAGTCTTTATCTTAGCCTGGATATAATCTCCAGAGTCTGTCTCATGGTAACAGAGAATCATGTGATGTTTGTGCTGGAAAGGCATTAGAGCACAGAGCTGATCTCCAGGTTCAAAGCCCATCCCTGATATCTGTTACCTGTGTGACCTTGGGCAAGTCACTGGAGGGCTTTTGCCCCTGGGTGCCCTTTCCTGTAACAGGGGGTCAGTGCCACTGCCATCAGTGTTACAGTGAATACCCATGGAACTCAGGTATGCAAAGTACTTACCACCCTGCCAGGCACGTAATAGGCACTCCCACAAGGCTTGGCATGCATCTTGGGTAAAGCTCTTACCGCACAGGAGGCGCTCAAGAATAGGACCAGAGCTCGTTTACCTGTGTGTGCAGCGCTCAGCTAAAGCACAAGCACATGGGAGGTGCTCAGTAATCACTGCTGAATGCATCCTTAGTTCTCTCCCTCTGCCGCCGTTGGTTACAGATAGGACAACCAAGGTCAGAGAAGGTCATTGTCTTGTCCACAGTCCCAGTGGCAGCTAGAGCCATCTGTCCCAGGCTTTCTTATTTGTAACTAAAAGGAAAATTTATTGAGTGCTTCCAGAGAGCAAAGCCCTTTCTTTACAGGCATCTCTTTCAATCCTCAAGACGGATTCTGTGACATGGATAATATTATTGTCCCCAGTTAACAGATGAGGAAAACTGAGTGTCTGAGCTATGAAGTGGTTTCTCCAAGGTCTGGGCAGTTAGCCACGCACCATGCTAGCCCACTACCTACTCTCACTGTACCTCGTATTAAGACAGATGAAATTGAGACTCACTTTTCTCACACAGCTTTGGGGAAACAGAGAACTGTGATGGCAATAATAAACGGCAGGGAGCTGATCTGTCAGCTGGAAAGAGGCAGAACAGTGGAAGTGACCTTATCAGGAGTGCTGTGTGTAATCCGATTGCTATGAGGTCTGGAAGAGCTTCTTTAATCAGAGGATTATATATTGGTTAACACAGGGACACTCACTCCAAACATCAGCATGGTTCAGATTGGAGGAGCCCCCAGTGAAAACATCCTCAATATACACACGTCTCGTGTTAACTGGAGCATCCAGTTCATGCCTTCACTCTGTCCATCATTCATCATTCAAACAACTGTTCTTAGCTCGTCCTCTGTTCTGCCAGGGAACTGTTCTGGGGGACCCAGTAGGAACAAGATCACCATGGTTCCTGCCCTCCTGGAGCAGTCGAGAGCTGTTGTGTTTCGTGCATTAAATATACTATTAGGTGGCTGGAGGGGGAGCCTGATGAGCCCTGGCATGAGGGTCCCACACCAGACTCCCCAGCTGGAAGCCCCTTCTCTGTACCTTCTTTTGGCATTATAGCAAAGGATCAGTACTACAGACAGACTTTGTTCAGTTATTTCTGCTTATGTAACCCTGGAGGAATCACGTCACCTCTAGGAGCCTCAGTTTCTTCATTTATTAAAAAATAAAGAAAGAGCTATAAAAACAGCTTAAAAAAAAAAAAGGAATAGTTGGAAGGCTGGTGGAGATAATGCAAGTAAAGCAGGTAGCTTGGTGCCTGGGACCAGGGCAGTTTGGGGCTACTGTAAGAATTGCTTTAAGAAAGTAACTCCTTAGCTTGCCTTATCTGTATTGATCTCCTAAAGCTTTTTGTTTTTTAAAAGCTAGGTGCTTTGAATTTCTGGTTAACTGACTCAGTTCCTCACTGTTCCTCAAGGAAACTTTTTGTTTCCTGTGTTTCTATTTTTAACTCCACAGTCTTCTGCGAATTCTGAAACAGCACACTGTTTTTAGGACCCTCAGTACCTTGTTGATCAAATCCTTTCTCTCTGTGCCTCAGTCTTTCCATCTGTACAATGAGGAGCTTGGAGGCAGGGATCAGCCGGCTTTTCTAGTTCTAAGAATTGAGTTTTTCTTTCTAGGGCAGAAGAAGAGAAAGGGAGGGGGAGACAAGGACAAGGGGGAGACTTGAAGAGTTTTCTGGAGGATCTGAGCAGATTTAGATTTAGAATTCTGTCTCCATGACTGACTGATGACTCTTCCTCTGACTGGTTTGAGGCTCATAATGTCACCTTGCCTCCAGGTGTCAAATAGCAGCTAATGGTCTTAGCTGCCTTTCAGCAAGTTCTGTGATTTTTTGCCTTTGACTTTGACCATCTTCAAAGACACTTGACAGGCATCGTTATTACATTTACAGGGCCCAGTGCGCCCAACTGCTTGGCAAATTGTGTCAGAGAATCTGTAACTGTTACAGAAGAATGCTTGCTGTCTGCATTCTTCTTTGTTCTTTGGAAATGTGGTATTCTTATTGACCTTCTATAAATATAACAGTACATGGAATTCCAACATCCCAGAATTATAATGATGTTTTAAAAATAAAGTGGATCCTTAAAGATCACACTTATTCATTCATTCAACAAACATATATCAGGTACCTACTATGTGCCAAGCACCGAGGGGGGCTGAAAGACCTGAGCTCTAATCCTTGCTTGCATGGCTCCCATCTACTTGGGAATAATACATAAAGAATAATACTGGCCATGTGTTGTAACAGTGTATTAGTTATTATCTATTGCTCGACTGAAGCGACTTAGCATGCATGCATGCACTGCAGAAGAAAATGGCAACCCACTCCAGTGTTCTTGCCTGGAGAATCTCAGGGACTGCAGAGCCTGGTGGGCTGCTGTCTACAGGGTTGCACAGAGTCGGACAGGACTGAAGTGACTTAGCAGCAGCAACATGTAGCAAATTATAACAAACTTGGGAGTTTAAACAATACACATTTATTATCTCATAGTTTCCACGGATCAGGAGTCTGGTTTAGCTGGTTCCTCTGCTCAGTATCTTTAAAGACTGCAACCAAAGTGTCGTCAGGGCTGTGTTCTCATTCAAAGGCTTGATTAGGGAAGGATCCACTTCCAAACTCACTCAGCTGATGACAGAGTTTATCTTTTGTGACCGTGCCTTTTTGCTAGGGTCAAAAGGCCCCGCCTTTTTGCTAGGGTCAAAATGCCCCACCTTTTTGCTAACTGTTGGCTGGGGATTGCTCTCTGATTCTAGACGTCAGTCACAGCTCCTTTGCCATGTGGCCCACTAGGGCAGCTGACTTCTGCAAAGCTAGCAGAGAAATCTCTGTCTCTAGTCCACTAAGACTAGGATAGAGTCTAGACTAAAATCAAGGCTTTTACAGTGTCAGGTAATCTCAGGACTGCCAAACCATTATCTTTGTCATAAAAGGTAACCTAATCAAGAGAATGGTTCACTGTCACTTTCGCCATATATCGTTGGTTAGAAAAGCCAGTCAGTGCTTCTGAGCATACTGATGGGGCGAGGAACGTAAAAGGGTGTGACTCACTGCGGGAGTCACCTCAGGAGGTGTCTGTCACAAAGAAAATGGACAAAGTGTAGCAAGTGCCCAGAGGAGGAAGCCCTGATTCTTCCAGGTGAAGTCACGAAGGCTTCCTGAAAGAGGGGAGATGTGACAGGCGACACTGGGAGAATGAGTAAGGGGTCACCAGGTAGCCTTGCTGGGAAGGAGACTCTAAGAAGGAACAGCATGAAAAACGACACGGAGGCAGGAATGAGTGCAGACTGTTCAGGAAACGACAAGGAAGTTCTGTATAGTTGGGTTCAGCAAGCATGTGGCCAGAGATTTGGCTGGAGACAGGGTGGGCAAGGGCGAATCATGACAAACAGGGAAGGCTAAGTTTGGTGAGTTTGACAATATCCTAAAAGCAATAGAGAGCCATCAATTTGCAGGTGCGGATTCTGAATCTTCCTAGAGGAGCATCCCATATCTTCTCCAACAGCTCTCGAAGATTTATAGCAGCACTTGTATTTCATAAAGAATTCTCAGCGAAGGTGGCACTCTTTCAAGAGTATGATAGACAGTGGAGCTGGCTAAAAATATGTCTGCGCACAAAACCATAGACTGTTTACCTTGGAAGGGACTTTTAAAATTCATGCAGGCTAGTGATTGCCTTGTCTCCTCATCTCAAAATTTGATGCAGCAGTGGGTGGCAGGCAGCAAAGTCGGACTGGGCTGGATTCAAATCCTGGTTCTGCCACTCGCCTGCTGAGAAGACCTTGAGCAAGTGACTAACCTCTCTGGTCTGTTTCCTTGTCCATTCAATGCCGATAGTAAAGAATGCAATGAGGATTCAATGTAATCATATTTGCCAGGCACTCATCTGCCATATGACACGTATATTAGTTTGCTGGGGCTGCCATAACAGAATGCCACAGCCTGAGCAGCTTAAACAGCAGAACTTTCTTTTCTTACAATTCTACAGGTTACACATCTGAAATCAAGGTGTCAGCAGCATTGCTTCTTCTGTGGTCTCTCTCTGTGGCATGTAGATAGCTATTTTCTCCCTATATCTTCACAGTGTCTTCCCTCTGTGTCTATCGGCATGTCTCTATTCAAATTTCCTCTTCTTGTTGTTCAGTTGCGAAGCCATGTCAGATTCTTTGCGACTCCATGAACTGCAGCACACCAGGCTTCCCTGTCCTTCACCATCTCCCGGAGTTTGCTCCAATTCGTGTCCATTGAGTTGGTATGCTATCTAACTGTAACCGTTTCATCCTCTGCCACCCCCTTCTCCTTTTGTCTTCAATCTTTATCAGCATCAGTGTCTTCTCCAGTGAGTTGGCTCTTCACATCAGGTGGCCAAAGTATTGGAGCTTCAGCTTTAGCATTAGTCCTTCCAATGAATATTCAAGGTTGATTTCCTCTTCTTGTAAGGGCACAAAGCATATTAGATTCGGGATTACCCTAAAGATCTCCTCTTATTCACTTTTTCAATGACCTTGTCTCCAAATATAGTCATGTTCTGAAGTTATGTTACCTCCTGGGGTTAAGACATCAGGGTATGAATTTGGGGGTATACATTTCAGTGCACAAGAGTATACTCTCAATTCATGTTAGCTACTTCTTCCTCTACCTCTGATTGGTGAAAACCCTTATCTTCCAATTTCAGACATGATTTCTCAGCCTCTCCTAACTATTCCATGAGAATTAGTTTGTCTCATCAATAATCTTTCAGAAGGATGTGTGTTCATGCCTCACTCTGTAAATAAAGTAACAGCCAGACAGTCCGTGATGCTATCCAACCACCGCGGAGATATGCCTAACGAATCAGTTGAATAACCTTTCTTTAATTTAACTCGATGGCAGTCATTTTCTGGAACACACCATTACAAGGGAGCAGTATGATCTCCAGGGCTTTTTGATGCCTAATTAAAAGGCAGTGTAGCAAGGAGACTGCAGTTACATCTCAGAATCACTTTGTCCTGATTTGGGAGTTGGAGGGAAGGAGTTTTTTACCGAATTGTAAAGAGGTTGGGCAGGGTGGCTGAGGGAGACTGTGGCGGGGGGTGGCTCTGCTGGTCTCGTGGAGAAGGCCCTGTGCTATTGTTTTTGCTTGTCAGAGTAAGCCAAGGTCATTCCTCATTCCTTACGGGTGATGGGCCTGGAAGACCTTCTCATGGGCTGAGATGGTCGTTGACTAAAATATTTCAGGAGAGTTGATCCATTTTTAATACTAGCTCATTCAGCAGCACCTCCTTATGGAGCATTTATTAGGTACTCCTTGGAAGGAAAGTTATGACCAACCTAGATAGCATATTCAAAAGCAGAGACATTACTTTGCCATCAAAGGTCCATCTAGTCAAGGCTATGGTTTTTCCAGTGGTCATGTATGGAGGTGAGAGTTGGACTGTGAAGAAAGCTGAGCACCGAAGAATTGATGCTTTTGAACTGTGGTGTTGGAGAAGACTCTTGAGAGTCCCTTGGACTGCAAGGAGGTCCAGCCAGTCCATCCTAAAGGAGATCAGTCCTGGGTGTTCTTTGGAAGGACTGATGCTGAGGCTGAAACTCCAATACTTTGGCCACCTCATGCGAAGAGTTGACTCACTGGAAAAGACCCTGATGCTGGGAGGGATTGGGGGCAGGAGGAGAAAGGAACGACAGAGGATGCGATGGTTGGATGGCATCACCGACTTGATGGACATGGGTTTGGGTAAACTCCGGGAGTTGGTGATGGACAGGGAAGCCTGGCGTGCTGCGATTCATGGGGTCGCAGAGGGTCGGACACGACTGAGCAACTGAACTGAACTGATAGTGGACATAATAAAAAAGACAACTGATAATTTCTGAAAGTCACTCAGTCGTATCTGACTCTTTGTGACCCCATGGACTATACAGTCCATGGAATTTTCCAGGCCAGAATACTGGAGTGGGTAGCCTTTCCCTTCTCCAGGGGATCTTCCCAATCCAGGGCTCGAACTCAGGTCTTCCGCATTGCAGGCAGATTCTTTACCAGCTGAGACACCAGGGAAGCCAAATAATTTATAAATACCTCTAAACTATGGTCTGTTAACCTTGGGCTGGTGCTTCAGTGCATCTGTTAAATCCTTGGAACTGTGCACATATTTTTCCACATGTGTGTATTAATCTTTTGTCTCTCTAAATTCTGCGGTCCATGACCCCCAAAGATTAAGACCTCCCTATTCCAAATAATGGGCTTCCTGGGTGGCTCACTGGTAAAGAAATTGCCTGTCAATGCAGGAGACAAAGGAGACTCAAGTTCTATCCTTGGGTCACAAACATCCCCTGGAGTAGGAAATGGCAACTCACTCCAGTATTCTTGCCTGGAGAATTCCATGGACAGAGGAGCCTGGTGGGACACAGTCCATGGAGTCACAGGAGTCAGACACAACTGAGCAACTGAGCTTGCATGCATGTGCACGTATGTATTCCAAATAATACTTCCTTCTCTTTAGAGCTTACTCTGTATCAGGTACGTTATGTTGCTTTCTTCATTTAAAACTCAAGTCAGCTCTCCCATCTTTCTGCATTATCCCTGTTTAATAGACAAGAAAACTGAGGCCAGGAATCTAAACCTTCAAGAGGCAGAGCCTGGATTTTGTCCATCCATGCAACAAATGCTAAGTACCATGCATTATTCTAAGAAGAGGGGATGTAGTGGAAAATAAAATAGAAAAAGTCTTAGTTCTCCTGAAATTTGCATAGTAGGGAGATTTGAATAATCTATTGAGATTACAACTACTGGACTGAAACTTGCTGTTATACTATTTTACTTGTAAAATTTATATGATGTCATATAACAGTTATCAATTACCACGATAATATTGCATAACAAACAACCACAAAGTTTCAGTGGCATACAATAATAAATACTCATGGGGGTTGGGCTGAGTGTTCTGCTGATCTGAGCCTGCTTGGCCACTTTTGGCTAGGCTCGCATATGCATCTCTGGCCAGCTGGCAAATCAGCTAGAATCTGGCTGGCTGTGCTGACCTCAGCCAAGATGCCTCTTCTCTGCACCATGTGGACTGCTCATCCTCCAGTCAGCTAACTTGACCTGACTCTTATGTTGGAGACAGCAATCCAAGAGAGAGAGAACGGAACCACATTTCCACCACATTCTGTCGGCAAAGCAAGTCACAAGGCCTGTCTATGTTGCAAGGGGCACGGATCCAGGGATGGGAACAACTGGGACTCTTTTGGCAATTCATCTACACATAACAAGCTGCAGTGTGTTGAATGGTGTCCCCCATCCACAAATTCATGTGTACCCAGAACTTCAGAATACGACCGTATTTGGAATAAGGGTCTTTGAAGGAAATCGCAGCCCACTCCAGCATTCCTGCCTGGAGAATCCCATGGTCGGAGGAGCCTGATAGGTTACAATCCATGGGGTTGCAAAGAGTTGGACATGACTAAGCGACTTCACTTTCACTTTCCAGTGTGAGAATCTACCTGCCAAAGCAGGAGACACAAAAGACGCAAGTTTAAGCCCTGGGTCAGGAAGATCCCCTGGAGAAGGAGATGGACACCCACTCCAATACTCTTGCCTGGAAAATCCCACGGACAGAGGTGCCTGGTGGGCTGTGCAGTCCACAGGGCTGCAGAGAGTCAGACAGGACTGAGCAACCAACACACAATCAAGTTAAAGATCCTGAGATGAGATCAACCTGAAGGGGAGCCCTAAACCCAATGACTGGCGTCCTAATAAGAGAGAAAAGAGGGAGACTTGACTCACAGGACATGAAAGGAGACCCAATGAGGGCTAAAGCAGAGGCTGAATGTAAGCTGCCAGCAGCCAAGGATACCGCGGGTCGCCAGCAGCCACCAGAGCCGGAAGACGGGATGGAATGGATCCTCTCTCAGAGCATCTAGCAGGAGCCCACCCAGTCAGTGGCTTGATTTGGAGCTTCTGGCCTCCAGACTGGGAAAGAATACATTTATGTCCTCTTAAGCCACTCGTCTGTCATTGTCATTGTGGTCTTCTGTTACAGCAGGCCTGGGAAACGGATACCCGTGGTTAGTAACGATTGTTTAAAGTTGCTGTGTTTGAAGTGTTACAGTATTTGACTCTCCCCATTTTAGGGATGGGCCTCCGAAGTTGAAAGAGTATGATGACTTGCTCAGGGTCCTTCCCTCAGACGGGTGGCGGAGGGACTCAAATTCAAGCAGCCTGGTTGGGCAGGGCTTCCCACACACACGCACAGGAATCTCCCAGGTACCTGTTACAATGTAGACCCCAGATGGAGATCTGAGATGGGACCCGGCGCTCTGAGCTTCTCACAGGCTCCGGGTGATTCCAGTGCTGTGGTGCCTGGACCCTCACCTGGGTCTTCACCTGGACCATTTGCAAAGAGGTAGTGGTGGACAGGTCCCAAGCACTGAAGATCCAGATTCAGGATTCCAGTCTTGAGTCCTAGCTTCCCCATCACTTCAGCGTGCAACCAGGGGCAAGTGACTGAATCACTTTCCAGTGGGAGTAAACTAAGGGTAATCAATCCCACCTCCCTCAGCTTAAACGAGACGAGGGGACGATGAAGGGTGAGCAGTGGAAACTCATAGAAGGTTTGCAGGGCTAACTTCCCTTTTTTGTGCATCTTGATCTCAGGTTCATAGATGCAATACGGCTCCATGACTAAGAGCAAAACACAGGCTGTAGAGTCAGACTGACCTTGGATTAAACCCATATTCAGCGACCTCTGAGAGCCTCATTTTCTGGGCCTATAAAAGGGACATAAACATTGTACCTGTCTTCCTTGTGTGGTCTCTGAGAATTCAGTCATAAAATGAGTGTAATATGCTAAGTGCAGTGCCCCTCACATGGCTAGTCTTCATTAAATGCCATAAACATAATAACAATTAATTTATTTAGCAATATTATTATTGCTAAGTCAAAGTGAGATGAACTTGCAACCCCTCTATAAACCATCAAGACAACAAACAAAGGTTAAGATATGGTCTCAGGGTTTGTGAGGTTCATTCAAATTTGCCCTTTTGAGCCCTCCCCACGGAGAGCTGTTTGGGACAGAGCCCGCCCAGGGCTCCGCGCTGAGCTGAGAGGGCAGGTCCTGGAAAGAACACTGATTCCCTGGTTCTCTGACCTCTGCTGAAGGAGGGGAGTTAGTTACACAGCAGTGAGGTGGGTGCTTAGAGGCAAGGAGCCGAGCCTGGCACAGAAGGGCCTGATCAAATGGAGGGGCTGGAAGTCAGGAAAGGCTTCCTAGAGAGACAGTGCCTGAGCTGAATTTTAAGGGAGAAGGGAGTGGAAGAGAGTTGGTTGGAGAAGGTACTCAGGAATTGAAGCCTTACTTCTTCATGCGTCTTAAGGAATGAGTGGGGATCTTTTCCATAGCAGGTGGAAAAATGCAGAAACCCCATCCAACCAATAAATGTCAGGGAAGACATTCCAGCTCATTTGTGAGCAGGAAATTGCAGATTAAAACAACAATAAGACATTATTTCACACCTATAAGATTGGCAAAAATCAAAATATCTAACATTATTGAGTATTAGCAAGAGGATGGTACAAGAGGTACCACCTACAGGGCTGGTGGGAGTGTAAATTGGCACAACGACTGTGGAAAACTACTTGGCAATCTCTAATAGGCTTGAAGATATGCCCAAGCTGTAACCCAGCAGCTCCACAGCTTGATACATTCTCCAAAGGAACTCTCGGACTTCTGTATGAAAAGTGTGTCGGTTAGTTTCTGCTGCATAACAAACTACCCTTAGACAGCAATCATTTATTTAGCTCATACTTCTGTGGGTCAGCTGGGCAATTCTTCTGGTATGGTTCAGCTTAACTGATCTCTGCTGGGCTCTGTCATTAGGAGGATTGGCAGCTGGAAGAACTAGGGTGGCTTCGCTCACATACCTGCGGACTGTTGGCTGGGGTAAAAGGAGTGACTGGGCAACATGTCTCTTGTCCTCCAGCTCCATGCGTGATTAACACCCTTGCCTGGTACAGGGGTGTCCTTAAGAAATAGGAGCTGTCATCACACTTGCCTAAAGGATAAACTGATAAACTAGTTTGGGGAAGACTCTTGAGAGTCCCTTGGACTGCAAGGAGATCCAACCAGTCCATCCTAAAGGAGATCAGTCCTGGGTGTTCACTGGAAGGTCTGATGTTGAAGCTGAAACTCCAGTACTTTGGCCACCTGATGCAAAGAGCTGACTCATTTGAAAAGACCCTGATGCTGGGAAAGATTGAGGGCAGGAGGAGAAGGGGATGACAGAGGATGAGATGGTTGGATGGCATCACCAACTCAATGGACATGAATTTGGGTGGGATCCGGGAGTTGGTGTTGGACAGGTAGGCCTGGCGGGCTGCAGCTCATGGGGTTGCAGTCGGACACAACTGAGCGACTGAACTGAACTGAACTAATTTGGGGAAAGGCAGCCTTAGAGGTTTTATTCTTTTTCTTTCTTACTTTAGCAACAGCTTTATTAAAGTATTATTCATGTACCATACAATATACCCATTTAAACAATTCAATAGTTTAGAATATTTTCCCAGAATTGTGAAAGCATCACCATAATCAATTTTAGAACATATTCAATCACCCTAAAAAGAAGCTCCATACCCTTTGGCTCCCAGACCTTCCAGTACACTATCCCCCTGATCCCTAGGCAACCACCAATCTGCTTTCTCTAGAGATTTGCTTATTCTAGACAGTTCACATAAATACCACCAAACCATATGTGGCACTTTGTGACTGGCTTCTTTCACTTAGCACAAAGTTTTCAGGGCTCCTCCATGTGATAGCATATAGTAGTACTGCATTCCTTTTTAAAATTTTGTTTAAAACTTTTTATTTTATAGTGGGGTATAGTCAATTAACAATATTGTGATAATTTCAGGAGGGCAGCAAAGTGACTCAGCCATGTATATACTTGTATCCATTCTCCCCAAAACACCCCTCCTATCCAGGCTGCCAAATAACATTGAGCAGAGTTCCCTGTGCTCTATTATACAGTAGGTCCTTGTTGGTTATTCATTTTATATATTTACTTTATCTTTTAATTAGAGGATAATTGTTTTACGATGTTGTGTTGGTTTCTGCCATTCGACAGCGTGAGTCAGCCCCAAGTATACATCTATCCCCCTCTCTTGAAACTCCCTCCCACCCCCACCCCATCCCACTGCTCTAAGTCATCACATTGTAAGGACAGACTGTTTTGTTTATCCATGCATCCACTGAGGTACGTTTGGATTGTTTCTACCTTTTGGCTATTACAAATAGTGCTGTTTGGCGCATTCATGTACAGGTTTTTGTGTGAATATACATTTTCATTTCTCTTAGGAGAAGAGCTCCTGGGTGTTACGGAAGCTCCACATTTAATCATTTGAAGAATTACTAGGGTTTTTGTTTTTTTTTTTTTCCAGAATGGCTGCAGTAAGCCTTACAGAGATCTATAGCTCTCGAGAGTCAGTCTTTTGGGTTCTCCTAAGCCAACCTCTGTTGGTGTAACTTTCAGTTCCTATCCTTGTTTGTTTGGCTTCTCTGCTGGCTTTTTACAAACCAGGATTCAGGTGTGATGTGACTTCAGGCCCAGTTAAGCTGACAGTGTTTGGGCAGCTCTGACGTGCCTCGTGCTGGTCTCTGAGGCCCCAGCAGGATTCAGTCAGAGGTTCCCTCACCCACGTGCTTTCACTGAGCTCCTGAGGGATCTTTCTGTTCCCAGTTCTGTTTCATTCCTGTTCCCTCTTCTACAGAGCCTTCCACACCCGACTCCCTCCACCAGACCACCGAAAGGGCGTGGAGGTCATCGAACCAACCCTCACTTCTTTCTGGGAACAGAGGCAGGGTGAGGGGAAAAGGGAAGTTATGATTTTAAAAAATAAGTTGATAGCAGAATGGAAATAGACACCCAAGGGTTCGTTTTCTTTTTTCTTCTTTCTTTTCCTCTTAGTATAGATGTAACACATGCTTATCATGTAGAAATGAGGAAATAGATATCATTTAAAAACAATAAAAGCACATTTAAAAAAAGATTACCCATAGTTTCACCACCCACAGAAAACTAGTTTTAGTTTATAATTCTTTTTTTTTTAGTCTTTTTTTTTTTTTTTAGTTTTTAACTCTTATTCATGATTCATTAGTTTATTCAGTACATGTTTATTGAGTATCTACTAATTGCCAAGGGCTTCCCAGGTGGCGCTAGTGATAAAGAACCCGCCTGCCAATGCAGGGCAGGTAAGAGATGTGGGTTCAATCCCTGGGTTGGGAAGATCCCCTGGAGAAGGAAGGGGCAACCCAGTCCAGTATTCTCGCCTGGAGAACCCTGTGGACAGAGGAACCTGGCAGGCTACAGTCCATAGTGTCGCACAGAGTCAGACATGACTGAAGTGACTTAGCACGCACACACACTAATTGCCAAGTACTTTACTAAACCCTGGAGACATTTTTCTTTGCACATGTATATGTGTAAATATATATGTCTTTTCTTACAAAAAACACTATCATCCTGTATATGTACTTCATCATTTAAATTTCTCTAGCATTTCTACAATATGTTATAAAGCCTTTTCTGGGGCAATATATTATATTATATTATTTTAATGGGTGCATAGAATATGCTATGATTTATTTAAGTAATCCCTTATTTTGTACATATAGATTATTTTATAACTTCCCCTATTATCAGTGTAGCTATAATCATCTTTTTATTTTCTTAGTTCTCCAGATAAATTTGTAGAAATATACCTGCTGGATCAAAAGGTATATGTGTATTTTAAGGCTGTTAAATTGATACACTTTACAATTCATTCATCAAAAAAAACTGCCCAAGCACAGTCTCTCATCAGCAGTGCAGAAGAGTGCGTATTCCTCACCCCTTGGGAACAGTCTAGTAAACCCTGGGGAACTTACTCTTCTCCAGTGTGAGAAGTGAGAAGTGGTTTTCTTAGTTTCCTAGGGTTGTTCTTACCACAAACCACGTGACTGAAAATACCAGAAGCTTATTGTCTTACGGTTCTGGAGGCTAATGTCCAAAATCAAGGTGTTGGCAGGACCACGCTCCTTCTGAAAACTGCAGGGGAATCCTTCCTGCTTTTCCTAGCTTCTGGTGGTTTGCTGGTAATCTCTGGTGTTCCTTGACTTGTACTGCCTAACTCCAGTCTCTGCCCTCATCATCAAGGGGCTTTCTCCACCCGTCTCTGTCTTCACATGGCCATCTTATTGTAAGGACACCCATCATATTGAATTAGGAACCTCCCTGCTCCATTGTGACCTCAACTTAACTGCCTGCAGCTGCAAAGACCTTATTTCCAAACAAGATCACATTCTGAATACTAGGGGTTAAGACTTTCCAGTTTTTCATTTTACATGATTTCTTTTTTAAATTGAAGTGTAGTTAATTTACAATGCTGCGTTAGTTTCAAGCATACAGCAAAGGGATTCGATTAAACAGACACACACATACATGTACACACATATAAATGAATCTCTCAGATTCTTTCTAAGATATCCAGTACAGTTCCCTGTGCTATGCAATAAGTCCTTGTTGGTTACCTATTTTATATATAGTAGTGTGTGTATATTAATCCTAATTTATCTAATTTATCTCTCCTTCATCACATACAAAATTATGTGTTGGGTTGCTGTTTTTTAATTACTGGTAAAATTGAGCGTTTTTTCATGTATACCTTAGATCGTTTTTCTACAAAGATGTTTGTCTTTTTCTTATCTATAAAACTTTTTATAGAACTATGAAACTTTTATTTATACAATTAAAATATTAATACATAAATCACAGGTTTTTCTTTTTTACCCAATTTGAAACACAGGAAGATCTATCCAGACTCTGGAGTATTTGTAAAGCAGCTAGAGGATGTGTCTGGCTCTGGGTGCAACTCTCTGCCCACAGCACGGTGCAACAATTCTCTGGACATAGTTCCAGCTGGAAGACAGTGAGACTTTATGGCTTCTGTATTAATCAAGATAACTTAGATTGTGCCCCATCCAAAAAACTAACCTCAGGAAACTTGCTGGGTCACAGCACAAATGTGTGTGTGTGTTTCTTGCTCAGACTATGTGTCCACTACTGAAGCCTGCGTGCCTAAGCCACCGCAACGAACAGCCTGCACACTGCAGGAAAGAGCAGCCACTGCTCATGGCGATTCAAGAAAGCCCGCACAAAACAACGAAGACCCAGCGCAGCCATAAATAAATAATTTTTTTAAGGAACTATTTCCATGTAAAGTCACATTCTGAGGTTCCAGGTAGACATGGATTTAGGGGGAATCTATTTAACACACGTGTGTGCTGCGGGAGCAGGTCTCTGGGACATACTCCAAGTGTAAAATCCCTTTGTGGGCTCCATGATTTCTTTTCGGAATGCTTCAGAGCACTCTGGCCTCATACCTCACCTACAGCGAGGCACTGTGATGACAAGGGACAAATGTCTTTCCTGCAGGTGAGATTGTACTAAACCTCAAATGCAAATACTGTAAGATAATTGAGAACACATCTCTTTGTCTTTACAGCATGCAAATCCATGGATGTCTTCTGCAATTGACTGTTCAGTTCTGTTGCTCAGTCGAGTCCATCTCTGCGTGACCCTATGACTGCAACACCCCAGGCCTCCCTGTCCATCACTAACTGCCAGAGCTTGCTGAAACTCATGTCCATCAAGTTGGTGATGCCATCAAACCATCTCATCCTCTGTCACCCCCTTCTCCTGTCTTCAAACTTTCCCAGCATCAGGGTTTTTTCCAATGAGTCAGTTCTTCACATCAGGTGGCCAAAGTATTGGGGTTTCAGCTTCAGCATCAGTCCTCCCAATGAATATTCAGGACTGATTTCCTTTAGGATGGACTGGTTGGATCTCCTTGCAGTTCAAGGGACTCTCAAGAGTCTCCTCCAAACCACAGTTCAAAAGTGTCAATGCTTCGGTGCTCAGCTTTTTTTATAGTCCAACTCTCGCATGCATACATGACTACTGGGAAAATCACAGCTTTGACTAGACAGACCTTTGTCAGCAAAGTAATGTCTGCAAAGACAATTATTTTTAAAACTCCTCTTAATTTTCCATGTATTGTGGATTCTCCTCAAAGTGGCAGTCTTGGGCAGCTTTGAGGAACAAGGCAGTTCAGGCGGGTCAGTTGAGCACTTGGGTAGGTGCTCTGTTGCCCAAGCTACGAGGGAGCATGGTTATTTGCAGAGAGAGGGCCCAGGACTATGTAGTCCCACCAGACTGTAAGCTCTCAAAAGGTAGAGGATATGTCTTAATCCTTTCTGTGTTCACAAGACAGTTTCCGACACGAGGCACTTACTCAGTTGATGTTGATCAGATCTCCCATAAACAGACCTTGAGATGAAGATTTGTGGGCACGTGGGTAGTTCTGGAAGAACTGCCAGGAGAACCCTGTAAAAGAGCAGGGGAAGGAGATAGGAAAGAGGAGGAAGGCCAGCAAGCAGGCTGCAGGGCTGGGGGAGCCGAGTGAGGCCCCAGGGTGCAAGACACATGGAGGTTTGTGCACGAACCTGGGAATAAATGTCCCCGTAAATTTTGCAGCCCATTGCCTCACCTGCCTCACCCTAGTCCCAGCCCTCTGGGCCCAAGTGCAATTTCAGACAAAATCCCTCAGAGGGCAGCTTCAGCCTGATCCTTTGGGGGACCCTAGAGTGTAAACTGCACCTCAGTTTTCCTGAGTAGAGGTTTCCCTTGTGGTTCAGCTGGTAAAGAATCCACCTGCACTGTGGGAGATCTGGATTCGATCCCTGGGTTGGGAAGATCCCCTGGAGAAGGGGAAGGCTACCCCTCCAGTATTCTGACCTGGAGAATTCCATGGACTGTATAGTGGGCACGACTATATGGACACGACTGAGCCGCTTTCACTTTTCCTGATTAGAGGCCAGCAGTCTGGGACTTTCTGAATCCTGCACTCCACAGTCATTGGTAAAGTCACCCTGGGGGTTTCCAGGATGTAAATTCCCCAAAAGAGCCACAGATGTTTGCTGTTGGAAGAGAACACACAGCTAAGGAGAGGGAATGGGCACAGAAACAGTAAGAAGGGATCTGGGCAGGTAATTAACCATATGGCTTGCCTATGTTTGTTGAATGAATGAATGAAAGAAGGAGATCATTTATGAGTGAATTAACACTTGAGCAAATGAATGAATGCACTGTAAGTTGAGAATGCTCATAAAAATCCTGTCCTTCAACCACCTCTGAGCTCCTACCTGACTCAGCCTGTGGACTGCATGGAGCTAGTGTCTATTTAAAGCGAGTGGCAAGCATGGGGGTTGGGGGGTGGACATTTTTACAGCAAAGACCAGGACATTTCCTGTCGCTGGTGGAAACACAGAGGGCCCGGTGACATGATCCAAATGCTGTGGACATAACAGCCCCAAAGAGAGCGGGTAAGGGTGTCCTTCCTTTCCCTGGGAGATTCCCCTGAGGGAGAGGAAGGGAACAAGGAATGTAGTCACTGGCTGATTAGTGTCCTGGATGCTGGCCTCTTGTTCTCCCAGTTTCTCCATCCTGCTCATTACTAGGCCTCCCCAAAGCAGCCCAGTATATGTGTCACTGTTTAAATGCCATCACATCTCCCTGATGACTCTCATTCCTAAATATTTATTCATCTGATGGCTCAGAATAATTGCCTGAGTCCCCAGCCTCTGAGACAGGCAGTGCAAAGCGGCAGATAATTCCCATCTTTACCTGGCTATCTTGCTGCCAGGGGATCAGTGATGGCACCAAGAGCGCTGGGGCAACATGAGATACTCAAGACATCTGCCCAGCACAGCCCCTTCTCTCTAGAACCCCTTTTCCTATCCACACTCTCACTTTTTGTCAGGGGCATCCTCATTGTTCTATTGACCCAGACTTAAGACTGAGGGTCATCTATTAATTCACTCAAACACATATTCAGTACCTAGTTTGGACCAAGCCCTGATCCTGCCTTTTAGCTATATGAT
The DNA here is from genome assembly GCF_019923935.1 of Bubalus bubalis. Classification (NCBI taxonomy): domain Eukaryota; kingdom Metazoa; phylum Chordata; class Mammalia; order Artiodactyla; family Bovidae; genus Bubalus; species Bubalus bubalis. The sequence continues at coordinate 165,504,734 of NC_059159.1, forward strand.
AGGTGATCTATACATGAGTGTCTGTATAGTGCCAAGCACAGAAAAAGCTTTAACTAAATGCTTGTTAGATAGAAAAGTAGATAGATGATGGGTAGCTGGATGGAAGGGTAGATAGATGGATGGATGCATGGAAGGGTTAAATGGTAGGATCTGTTTACTATGTCTCTTCAATATACTGTACACATTCCTTGTGATTAGATGGGGCTGAACTTGACCACTCATACTCTCCAACATGGCCCTGTGTCCCAGGCCAAACTAATCAGACTATTCCCAACCTTCAGCTACATAAATTGGTTTTAGGCAAGCACATGTAACAGGAGCCACATCGGAGTTTTCCTTGGGATTTTTCAGCTGGGGTGAGCAATAGACAATCTCTTCCCTGGATTGCTAAGCTGCTAAGATGTTTACTTAGGGCTCCTGGAGCCTCTTTTACTTGCTGTAAGGAGAGGACCTGACTAAAGGAGGGGAAGGTGAGAGGTGGGAGAAGGTGAAAAGGAAAGGAGAGAAAGAGGAGGAAGAAGACAGACTCTTGGGGACATAATTTAAGTCCCCAGTGTGGGAAGCCAGTTGAACTCTTGGACTTTCCAGGTACGTGAGCCAATGAATTCCTTTTCTCTGGCTAAGACAGCTTGAGTTGTGTTTTTTTTACTTGTAACCAAGAGAATCTTGCCAGTGCAGAGCAAGGAAGTGAATAAATGAATGAACACTTGGTTGAATGACTGAATGAACTCCATAAATATCCAACTAGATAATACTATTTTTGTCCCTTGAGAACTAGACCTGAAAATGTAGAGATTTAATTAGATGTTCCTGGTTTCCATGGGGCCTGTTTGATTGTTTCTATTATGCATGGTGTTGATGCTAACTCTTGAAATGTAAATGAAAAGTGAAAAGAGAAAACAGCCCACTAAAATTAATGAAGTTCTGGGGTGGACTTTCAGCTCTGGCCTCAGATCCCAGACTCTAGAAATCATTATAAAAGGAGGAAAGTAAAAGGGTTAGTTGCTCAATCACGTCTGACTCTTTGCAACTCTATGGACTATAGCCTGCCAGGCTCCTCTGTCCATGGAATTCTCCAGGCAAGAGTACTGGAGTGGGTAGCCATTCCCTCCTCCAGGAGATCTTCCCAACCCAGGACTGAACCTGGGTCTCCTGCATTGCAGGCAGATTCTTTCCCATCTGAGCCACCAGGGAAGCCCATAAAAAGAGAACTGAAACTAAACCAAAAAAATTAAAAATTCCTCACAAATCTTCTTCCCTATCCTCCCACCTCTGTTCAAACCAAAGAAGTGGGAACAGGTGGGTGGGCAGATCTGCCCATACATACATTTTGTTCTTCCTTCCCTGCCCCCATCTTCTGGAACTTTATCTCCATCCAGAACTTCTCAAGGGCTCCTCAATGACTGACAACAAGCACAGCCTGAGGGTTCATGGAAGCTTTCCAGGTTGAGAGGATGACTGAGCTGCATCTTGGGGGCTGGGAAGGATCCAGGTCCAGAAAGGTGGAAAGAGCTTCATAGAAATGGAAACAGCACAAGTCAAGTCACCAAATGGTAAGTAACGGTAGTGAGAGAGGCCAGAGATGATACTGGAGAAGCGGCAGAGGCCAACTCACAAAATCCCTCATAAATTCAGAATTTGCATGCTTCCTTAACCAATTGTAATTTTTAGAATTTGGTGTTTCTCTAATTCTCTTACATGGAATATCTATAATAGGAGCTCCTGGGAGCTTCTGGGATTCTTTTATATAAAACTGGTCCCAGGGCCCCACTGCAGATCTACTTAGGAGAGAATCCATCGGGGCGAAGTCCCCACTGTGAATTTGTGTCAAGCATCCCACTGGTTTGGACACTTACTGAAGTTTACAAACTGCTTCTGTAGTTGATGGGAGAGTCTATCAGTTAAGACTGAATCTGACTTCAGTAACAGAAACCAAGATTCAATTACTTAACCTAATAGAGATTTATCTTCCTTGTGTAGGAATGGAAGTCTGGAGCTTGACGGTCCTAGGTTACCACTCCTGCTCCAAGAAGTCATCAAGAAAAACAGGCTTTTGTAGCTTCCTGCTTCACCAAATTGATTTATAACATTCATCCCCCTGGTGTCAAGATGATTCCTTCTCCAGTCATCAATCTGTGTGTCAGACAAAAACAGGGAAGAGAAAAAGGTGATGTGTACCACTTGAAGCCATCTCTTTTTAATCAAGAAAATCACAGATTCCCTAGAAACGCCACTCCATAGACTTCTGCTTACATCTTTTGGACCAGAACATGCCAGAACCTGGTTGTGGCTGGATGTCAATCATCCTCTCTGCAGAGTAGAGATTGAGTTGACAATGGACAAGGCAGAAGCAGCGGGCTCAAAATGGAGGTGGAGCAGGGGGCAGGTGGAGGACGTGGAGAGGCGCTGCTGCAGCCCATCAGGCGAAAGCTGACAGTGATCTACATGGGGTCATGGCTGTGGTTGAATTCAGGAAATAGCAGATAAGACTTGATTGTACAAGATCGGAATGAGGGGGTGGGCAGAATGGCAGATGATACAAGGTAAAGGAAAGGAGGAAAAGGAAATATCAAGGATGTCAATAAGGTTTTTGGCTTCAATCCCTGAGAGGATGATGTCATTTATAAACAAGTTTGCAACCACAGAGAGGGGAATATTTCGTCTGAGACAAACTGCATTGTCCAGAAATGCAAAATCTTAGCATCTTGGGTGGGAGTTCAAACTCCTGGGGTTTATGTGATTGTCAAGGAACACAAGCTAAGAAAAGCAGTGGAGGAAGACTTCCCTGGTGGCTCAGTGGATGAGAATCTGCCTGCCAATGCAGGGGACATAGGTTCGATCCCTGGCCTGGGAAGATTCCACATGCCGCTGGGCAACCAGGCCCGAGTGCCTAGAGCCTGCGCTCCACAACCAAGAGAAGCCACCACCGGTGAGAGTCTGAAAACTGGAGCAAAGAGTAGCCTCCACTCATTGCAGTGAAAGCCCATGTGTAGCGACGAAGACCCAGTGCAGCAACGAAGACCCAGTGCAGCCAAAAATAAAGGAAATAAAATTATTTTTTAAATATTTTAAAATAATTTGAGGTTTTTTTGAACCCTTGGGCCAATGACGAACAGAAATATTTGAGGTTTTTTGAAACCTTGGGCCAACAGGGAGCAGAAATATTTGAGTTTTTTGAAACCTTGGGCCAACAGGGAGCAGAAGTAGAATGCTACAGCTTCCACCCTCTCCCAGGTCCATTGAGCCACCAAGTAGCTGCTACTGCTTATGGGGAACCATCTAAGATCCTTTCCTCTGGACTGGAAAAAAAAAAAAAACCCAATGAATAGTAATAGCTGACTTGGAGTGATGTACTAAGTACATTACTTATCTTGTTTAAGTCACACAACTGCTCTCTCTCCATTTTAAAAAACAGAAAACAAACGAGGAATAAAATGGCTCAGGTAATCAAATGACTTGCCCAAAGACACACAGTCAGTCAAGGTCAAAACAAGTCTGACTCTAAAGTTCAAAATCTTAACCACTATGCCATCCAACTTTTTAACACGAAGTATTTTCTACAGTGAGTTTCAATAATTTTCGTCCTTATTTTATATTCCTATTGAACTACAGCCATCTGAGACTATGAGGTTATCTTAGACCTTTTCTTTCTAACTGTTGAGTAAAGGAATCAAAGCAGGTTCCCAGTGATGGCCCAAGTTTAAGTGCAGACATGCTCCCTGAACATCATGGATTCTTTTGTATCCCATCAACCCTAAAACAGCCCTCGGGACCAAACTTAACCCTTTTTTACAGATAATTGTGAAAATTCTGTGTGTGATTATCTTGCTTTCAGAGATGAAAATAGGGAAAATGACTTTTTATTAATGAACTGCAGGTACCATTATGCAAAACCATTGTACTAGTGGTCACTGCTGATTTGAGCATAAGAATTTTAGTTCTTAATGACAAAATGACTTTTCTTAAACGATATAAAGCAGGACAAGGGCTCCTGCTTCTTAAGAAATTGTGTGGGGCATTATAAGCCCCTGAAGCGTAAGTCTCTGTACCACTAGGGCAGGATGAGACATGGGGAACAGACCCTGTTTCTGATGACTGAACCAGGTGGGAAGTCTTACAGGAAGACTGAAATGAGGGCTGTCTGAGGCTGTCATAGAATACATCCTACTTGTTCAGGTGACACATTTGTGTCTTGCCTCAGAACTGGCTTTCCTCAGGCCTCCTGAAGGATGCAGGCAGATGTCTGGTCCATAAAGAGTTATAAATATTGCATTTGACAGCACCCGCATCAACACTGATGGAAGATGTCTGAAGGTTAGGAGCTGGAAATAAGGAGATTGAGGAGCTGAGCCACTATTTCCTTCATTTCCATTGCATATCCCAAATAGGTTTCTCTCTTTTTTTCCTTTGTTTTAAATATTTATTTAGCTGCGCTGGGTCTTAGTCGCGGCATGTGGGATTTTCCATCTTCATTGCAGAATGTGGGATATAATTCCCTGATCAGGGATTGAACCCAGGCCCCCTGCATTAGGAGCACAGAGTCTCAGCCAGTGGACCACCAGGGAAGTCCTGCTCTCTTTTTTAAAGAGCCGAGTTCTCTATCTTATTTGCCCATACGACTAGCCTGGGAAGGATTGGAATAAGCTTTTTCCTTCCTGCCCTGAATTCCTCTTGCTAACTCAGAGACTGACCTCTAGACTCATATGAATTAAACTCTGGTTTGCTCTTCTGAATACCCTTGTTACATTAACTTAGGGGGCATAATAAATCTGGAGTGAAATATGTTTGCTGCAAATGCTAATTTGCTCCATGAGAATATCAATTAGATCTCTGAGGCATAGAAATGATGGCTGTTAAAGATCTCAAAGGTCATTCTTAGCCTGCTCCAAAGTAAGAGGCTCAGTAGCTATCTACTACAGAGGTCTGGGATAGAGCAGTAAAGGTACAAATATTTAATACCTCGGAAGTGTCAGGGACTGTGTTTGGAATTGAAAATTCAGGAGGTTTACAGATCCTAGAAACCCATCCATAGATAATAATAACAATAACAGTACAACAGCAATAACAATTAAAACAAAAATGATAACTTCCACTTATTGAGCAATTAACTGGTGTTAGATTCAAGTATTAAAGCATTTCATTGTTGCAACAATTAAATGTTGCAAAGCTCTGTGACATTGCCACTATTTTTATTTGCATTTTATAGGTAAGGAAACGGAGTCTTAGAGTTTTAAAATTTTTCCTGGCTTCTGCTTCTGGCCAAACTGGATAAACAGGTATCAGATGTACTTTCCTCCTTGAATAACTGAAAAACCAAACAACATTCTCAATAAAGGGGCTTCCCTGGTGGCTCAGATGGTAAAGAATCCACCTGCAGTGCAGGAGACTCTGGATTGATTCCTGGCTCAGGAAGATCCCCTGCAGAAGGGAATGGCTTTCCATTCCAGTGTTCTTGCCTGGAGAATTCCATGCACGGAGGAGTCTGGCAGGCTATAGTCGATGGGCTCACAGAGTTAGACACAACTGATCAACTAATGGCACCCCACTCCAGTACTCTTGCCTGGAAAATCCCATGGATGGAGGAGCCTGGTAGGCTGCAGTCCATGGGGTTGCTAGGAGTCGGACACGACTGAGAGACTTCACTTTCACTTTTCACTTTCATGTATTGGAGAGGGAAATGGCAACCCGCTCCAGTGTTCTTGCCTGGAGAATCCCAGGGACAAGGGAGCCTGGTGGGCTGCCATCTATGGGGTCGCACAGGGTCGGACACGACTGAAGCGACTTAGCAGCAGCAGCAGCACAGCAACTAATACTTTCACTTTCAACAAAGGACAGTAATCCCTGAGAGATGGGAAATGAATGAATTGTCTCAACCCACGCTCCAGCTTTCCACCTGGAGAAAGTTTCCAGTCTATAGGGCTGATGGGAAAATCAGGTCAAGCCAAGTAGGCTCCTTGAGTTGAGGATACAGACCTAGGAGTTTGAGAAAGTCAGGGTGGCTTGTGTTTGTAGGGCAGAGTACCAGAGAGAAGAGAGCTGAACAAGAGAGAGTTCTGGCTGTCAGCACAGGGTGACTCACAAGTATCCCATTTACTGACACCTGCCTGTGTGTGTGGAAATCACCAAGACTGAGGAAAGAGAAACCCGAGAGAACTAAAGGGAATATTGCTGAGCGTTCACACAGCATTGGAAGCAGCCAGAGCAGAAAACTCTCATAATACATGAAGCATCAGCAAGAAGACTGAAAAGGGGACTGCCTCATTAGTAAAGAAAATTAACACTAGACTAAATATTTCTCTGGTCACGCTTAATAAAATATAGAGTAAAGCCATGAAAGGATGAAACTGCTGCCAAATAACTGAACCACATCTCAGAAAAACAGCTGAAAATATTTTATAGAAATAAGTGACTGTGACCTGGCTAGATAAAATGCTAAGTGGATGGGCTAAATGTGTACAAAGTTTAAAAGTAATGCATTTTTTCATTTCTAATTTCAAGTGTACTAAATGAAAATGGTCACGATTCAAATTTGCTTGTTTAATAAAACAATGTCTAGTACCCAACATGGTAAAATTTACAATGTCTGGCATTCAATAAAAAGTGACGAGGTGGGCTACCCAGGGGGAGGTAGTGGTAAATAACCTATCTGCAAATGCAGGAGATGTAAGAAATGGGAGTTTGATCCCTGGGTCGGGAAGATCCTCTGGAGGACAGCATGGCAACCCACTCCAGTATTCTTGCCTGGAGAATCCCATGGACAGTGGAGCCTGGTGGGCTACAGTCTCAAGAGTCGGGTCTCTTGATAGGGTCTCAAAGAGTCAGACACGACTGAAGTGACTTAGCACGTACACATGCAAAAGCAGTAAAATAGGGAGAAAAATCAATTAAACCTGACCCAAAATTAGTGAACTTAAAGATTAGCAGTAGAAACTATACAAAAGTAAACAGAGAAAATGCAAATCAATCTATTATGACAGAAATCAGGTCGGTGGTTTTCTGGGAATGGGGGTGACTGGGAGGGTGGGTAGGGCAGGAGGGAACGTCCAGAGGTGGAGGATATGTTCACTGTCTTGGTGGTGGTGATGGTTTCACACGTGTTCACGTGTGTTGAAATGTAAAATTGCATGCTTTGAACATATGCAGTTTATTTTATGTCAATCATGCCTTCATAAATCTACTTCACAAAACAGGTTTACAAAGGCCATACAGCTAATAAATTGCAGTCTGGCTCCAGATGCTAAACACTTAAACACTACTTTATACCTCAAGGTAGATAATATTATTCCCATTTTATAGACGAAAGAGTAAGACTCAGAAATGATATGACTTCTCCAGGGTCACACAGCTGGTAACTGAGCTGGAAGTCAGCCCCCTGTCTGTTTTAGCCCAAATCAGTGCTCTCTGTGTCCCATCCTCTGTTTCTGCTGTTTGACGTCTGTAGACACCATACACACAGCCTCTGCACTCCCCTGAGACTCTGGGTCACCTCCTCCTCACTCTATGCCTCTTCCTGCAGATACAAAGCCCCTCCCCCTCCCCCCCATGGACTCCTAGTCCTCACCTGTGGATCATTACTCAGCTGCTTACCTTCTCCACCTGGAAACATGGGAACAAATCAATTTGTAAATGCCTAGAAGAGAACAGACTCTGAGTAATTGCCAATGCATCTTTGTGAAAGCAAGAGCTTGCTGGGCACTTGGAAAGCAGCCCCTGCCTGTTTTAAAGAAATAGGCACTCTGAATCGAGACAAATAGACCAGCATGTATGCAGCACTTAGCATCAAGAGAATCTTTTCTCCTCTCTCGTGTCTTTACAACAGCTCAGTAAGCTCTGTTTTCTCACTCCCCTTTTCTTTTTTTCAAAATGAGGCAACGGATGGTAAAATTGCTTATAAGGCATAGAAAAACATAAGTAGCTAAGCTTGCTCTGAAATTCATCCTTGTTATGGGAGGGAGTTTGCTTTAAATCCTAAATCTTATTTAGGTCAGACCAGAGTGAACATCCGACCACTTTTTTCAGTGTAAGCATGCAACTTATATAGTCAGCGTTAAAAACAAAAACAAAACAAAACAGAAAAAAGGAAACCTCTAACCACCTGGTTCCTGGAGTGCGAGTGTGTGCGTGCTCAGTCGTGTCTGACTCTTTGTGAGCCCATGGACTGCCCGCCAGGCTCCTCTGTCCATGGGAATTTTCCAGACAAGAGTACTGGAGTGGGTTGCCATTTCCTTCTCAAGGGGATCTTCTCGATCCAAGGACCAAACCCATGTCTCTTGTGTCTCCTGCATTGGAAGGCGGATTCTTTACCTGCCAAGTCACCAGAGAAGCTGTTGGAGTGGGAGAGAGCTTTCTATTCCAAGTGGGGATTTCCAATGTACGGCTCCTATCAAGGAGTATACTAAGGAGACCCCTGCACAGAGTGGGTCCAGTCCTGAAAACTTCTGAGGTCCCTTCCTTAGCTGGTGGTCTCTGAATAACAAGGGTGCTAAGCTCACACTTTCTTTGTGACCCCATGGACTGTAGCCTACCAGGCTTCTCTGTCCATGGGATTCTCCAGGCAAGAATATTGGAGTGGGTTACCATTTCCTTCTCCAGGGGATCTTCCCGACCCAGGGATCGAACCCAGGTCTCCCGCATTGGAGGCAGATGCTTTAACCTCTGAGCCACCAGGGAAGCCCACTTAAAACACTAGTACTGTTTATATATGAGATTAGGGGTTAAAGAAAAATGTCTGCCTGTCTTCTATCCTCTTCCCTGTTCCTGACTCATTCAGCATTTCTCAACACCAGACTGTTTCTGCATGTGTAATGCAAAGCTTTAATCATTACATTAAAACTATTTGTAATAACTAAGAAAAGATACCATTGCGTACTGTCTGTTGGATGTAATGTTGGGTGGTTACGAGAGGCAGGGCAGAGCAGGACAAGCCTCACCCCTCCAAGGACACATCTTATGTACATCTGAATTTTATGAACTACAAATGTCGTAATGTAAAATGTGTAATCAAGCTTTCATTCTGTAGGCAAAATGGAAATAATGGAAATTCCTCTAAATTGGAAAAAAAAAAGTTCATCATGTAAAGAGTGATTTTCAAACTGGAAAGAGGTTGGGATGATATATCCTGGGTCTATGCTATTGATTCATGGCTGTACCTTTTTGGCAGGTAAAGATTCTGAGCACTTCCCTTGACCAGGATCTGTCTTCAATCAGGTGTCACTTTCAGGAACTATGTTCCTTGCCCTGTCCTGTTAAAAAGTGAGAAGCAACACCAAGCCGGCTCTGACGTGGTGGTGTACATTTTCTGGAACATGAGGGAACTTGGTCTCCAGAGCAGCTTGGTCCAATGGAAAGACAATGCTAACTGCATACATAATTTTAACTTTTCTAGAGGCCACATTAAAAGACGTTAAGACAAACAGATGAAATTAATTTTAATGATTTTTATTTAACCCAATATTCCCAGATTGTTATCTTAACATGGAGTCAATAGAAAAAATTAATTTTGACATATTTTGCATTCTCTCTTTCATATAAATTTTCAAATCATGTGTATATTTTACAATGACAGTGCATCTGAGTTCAGAACGACCACATTTCAGAAGCTCAGATGTCCCGCGTGAACAATGACTGCTGTATTGGGCTAGAATATGTGAGGGTGGGGTCGGAGCGCTAAAGAAGCTTACTTGGTGAGGGGACTAGTTGTGGGTATGGCTCCTTTCGGAATGCAGTATGGTACCTGCCTCCCTTCTGCTGCTGCTGCTGCTAAGTCGCTTCAGTCGTGTCCGACTCTGTGCGACCGCAAAGACCGCAGCCCACCAGGCCCCGCCGTCCCTGGGATTCTCCAGGCAAGAATACTGGAGTGCGTTGCCATTTCCTTCTCCAATGCGTGCAAGTGAAAAGTCAAAGTGAAGTCGCTCAGTCGTGTCCGACTCTTAGCGACCCCATGGACTGCAGCCTACCAGGCTCCTCCATCCATGGGATTTTCCAGGCAAGAGTACTGGAGTGGGGTGCCATCGCCTTCTCCGACCTGCCTCCCTTAGTGATGCTCTAAAACGTTCTCTGGCTCTGGCTGCCATTGTACCATGATTACTGCTCCCTTTATCTTGCGTGTGTGCGTGCTAAGTCACTTCAGTCGTGTCCTACTCCGTGCGATTACGAGTGCTATGGACTGTAGCACACCAGGCTTCTCTCTCCATGGGGATTCGCCAGGCAAGAAAACCGGAGTGGGTTGCCATGCCCTCCTCCAGGGGATCTTCCCAATGCAGGGATCAAACCCGTGACTCTTATGTCTCCTGCATTGACAGGGGGGTTCTTTAAAACTAGTACCACCTGGGAAGCCCCCCACCCCCACTGCTTTATCTTAGTATGTCTAATAATCCTGCCAAGTGACCTGCTCCAAACTCTGGTATTCAAAGGAATCTTCTCACTCAAGAAGACTGAGAACCACTGGATATGATATTGGACAAACCAGAAGTCAATTAACTACTTTTTACGATAAACTCCCCATCTGTAGAATAATGATAGACAAGAATACAAGAGGATAAAATGAGGCAGCTGATATGAGTGTATAATTTAATTTTTATTATGGATGGTTAAAGTTATACTCCTTGGCCATATTGCTGTGTTCATCTCCCTGTATAATTTCATATTTCACCCTACCTTCAAAGCAGGTATTTGAACTTAAAGCAAGCAAAAACAAATCTAAACAAATAAAAACCAAATGAATTGCATGTGTTTGTTGAATCTCTAACAAACCAAATCCAATTTCTAAAAAAAATTTGAGGACTTCCCTGGTGGTACAGTGGATATGAATCTGCCTGCCAACGCAGGGGACTTGGGTTCAGTCTCTGATTTGGAAAGATCCCACATGCTACCAAGCAACCAAGCCACGTGCCGCAAGTACTGAGCTGGTGCTCTAGAGCCGGCGAGCTGCAACTACTGAGCCCATGAGCCACAACTTCTGAAGCCTTCGCCCTAGAGCCTGTGCCCCACAGCAGGGGAAGCCACTGCAACGAGAAGGCACAACCAGGAAAAAGTCCATGTGCAGCAGCAAATACTCAGTGCAATCAAAGATAAAACAAATAGAAGTTTTAAAAATACATATTTTTTTTTAAAAGTTTGAGAACTGAACCAATCTCCCCCAAACAATAACAACAATAAAACTAACAAGACCTAGTGAGTCACTTCTAAGTGGTCTGATGTACTTTTGGTCTTTCCTGTTGCTGCCCAACCTGTGTCATAGAGCCCGGTCCAGGCCCGAGACAGCAATACATGCAGCTCTGGGAAGGCACAGAGGCATTATCAAGATAGTCATTCTTTTCTTACGATGTGATGCAAATGCAACGAGGCTTATCTGCTGATTTTATAGAATGTGTAAAAAAATTTAAAAAAGGATCATTTCCTTTTAGAGGAACTTCCATGCTGCCAGGACAGGGCACTCTGTTCCAAGTCAATTATTCCAACATGTCTGGGTATCCTGATTGAGTACTCACTGAAAGGAAATTGCCCTGAGTGAGAATCCATTCAGGAGCCCATTCCACTCTGCCCCACTCAGAATCAGATTATTTTCCTTCCATTTGAATGATAGGTTGTTATTATGTACCCAAGAAAAGATTTGAAGCTACTGAATGTGGGTGTTGTACAATATTTCACTCAATGCAGTTTAGTGAAGAACAACCAGAATAAATGTGTTTAGTCTTCTTTGCTTAAACAACCAGTGGCACGTCCGAGTGCTAAGTCGTAAAGAACTCACCTACCATGCTCCAGTGGAAAATCAATGGGTTTTAGAGGGGGGCATACCTGGTACGTATTGTTATTTTCCTCCTTACACTGCATTTTAGTCTTTTCCATGAGTAAACTAGAGATAATGCTGGCTACCCATCAAGAGATAAAATGAGGTCATAGAAGTAACTTCTTGGCACACAGAAGGTGCTCAGTAAATACTTTCCTTTCCAGTTACCAAACCCAGAATTCCCCTCCCAAACTGATCTTTCAAGTAATCGTTGGATGTCTTTCAACAAGAACAGCAGGTGATGAATTTGTGGACCCTGTATAAATCCTGATCAGTTTTATTACAGCAACTTACTAAAGGCTTCCCACTGGCTAGTAACCAATAATCAAACCACTACCCAAATAGAGGATTTTTCTGCTCTTGTCCCTAAATTAGTGGTTAGACACTATCAGCTCCATGATTGTAGTATTGGTCTGTTCTTAGAGGTAGAGTGATCAATCAAAAAGTTGTGAGAAACTAATGGGAGCTCTATGTGTAGACGTGTGTGTATTACCGTTTAATTCCTTGGAATAAAAATTCTAGAAGTGGAATAGTTGGTTAACAGAGCCTGCACATTTAGAAGACTTTTAGAACATATTGTCAAAATACGAGCTCAGGAGGGACTTCACTGGTTGTCCAGTGGTCAAGACTTCTCTCCTCCCAATGCAGGGGATATGGTTTGATCCCTGGGCAAGAAGCTAAGACCCCACATGCCTCCAAGGCCAAAAAACTACAACATAAAACAGAAGCAATATTGTAACAAATTTAATAAAGACTTTATCAACCCACTCTAATATTCTTGCCTGGAAAATTCCATGTACAGAGGAACCTGGCAGGCTACAGTCCATGGGGTTGCAAAGAGTCAGACATGCCTGAACACATGGCACATAAAAAAAAAAATGAGCTTGGGAATATTCTGCCAGCAGTGGAAGAGAGTCTTCATTTTCTTTCAACCTCATTAAAAACTAAGTATTGCCATTTTTCACATTTACCAGTATGAAACATGAAATGGTATAGTGCTTAATGTATAAGGCTTTATTGGACTTTTTTCCCCCAAATGTTTATTGGCCATTTGTGTTTATTTTATGTTCATGTTTTTAGCCTCATGCTCTTTGGAGGTTAAGTTTTCCTTATTGGTTCATAAAAGATCTTTGTAATATAGATATATTAACTATTTATCATATGTAAAACAACTGTTTTTCCCCAGTGTGTTATTTGACTTTTAAGATTTATTATTCTACTTTTCAAAATTGTCTACAAAGTAATGAGCAAGCCATTTATCCATCCAATAAACATTTTCTGTGCCAGGCATTGGTGTTATAAGAGAAAAAAAGCTCAAATCTCTGCCCTCTAAAAGATCATAGTCTAGAGGGGGACAGACATTTTTGTTTAAGTGCCGTCAGCCCAGTGTAATGTCTGCTGTGGCCAAGAGAAGCACTAGGCTCCACAGGAGCGGAGTAAGGGCATTCTAACCCACTTGGGAGAGGAGGAAGGGAATGAGGGAAGGCTTCATGGAGGTGGTGACATTAGAGCCTAGACTCAATTAGGCACAGCAAAGAGGACATTCCAGGAAGAGGAAAGAGCACAGACAAAGGGCCCAAGACATTGAAGAGGTTTGATCTTTTCAGAGATTTCAAGTGCTTCAGAGTGACATGATACAATGGGATAAGGGAATGCTCATTTATGGAGACAGATTTGACAGCAGTGAAGCCGGACAAGTATGCAAGAGCCAGATTATGAAGTTCCCTGGACATCAGGGCAAGAAGCTTAAATGTGATTCCAAGGAACATGGGTTGCCACTGAAGGGTTCTGGGCTGGGAAGGGACCAGGTCAGAGTTATGTATAAATGTTAAGGCACAGACCAGAAGCAAAAATCCAGTTAGCTGGGGAAGCAAACCAAGTCAAGAAGGAAACTTGATTTCTTTTTTTTTTTTATTTTATTTTTAAACTTTACATAATTGTATTAGTTTTGCCAAATATCAAAATGAATCTGCCACAGGTATACATGTGTTCCCCATCCTAAACCCTCCTCCCTCCTCCCTCCCCATTCCATCCCTCTGGGTCGTCCCAGTGCACCAGCCCCAAGCATCCAGTATCGTGCATCGAACCTGGACTGGCACTCGTTTCATACATGATATTTTACATGTTTCAATGCCATTCTCCCAAATCTTCCCACCCTCTCCCTCTCTCACAGAGTCCATAAGACTGTTCTATACATCTGTGTCTCTTTTGCTGTCTCGTACACAGGGTTATTGTTACCATCGTTCTAAATTCCATATATATGCGTTAGTATACTGTATTGGTGTTTTTCTTTCTGGCTTACTTCACTCTGTATAATAGGCTCCAGTTTCATCCACCTCATTAGAACTGATTCAAATGTATTCTTTTTAATGGCCGAGTAATACTCCATTGTGTATATGTACCACAGCTTTCTTATCCATTCATCTGCTGATGGACATCTAGGTTGCTTCCATGTCCTGGCTATTATAAACAGTGCTGCGATGAACATTGGGGTACACGTGTCTCTTTCCCTTCTGGTTTCCTCAGTGTGTATGCCCAGCAGTGGGATTGAGAATATAAAAGCAACTCCTACAGCTCAACTCCAGAAAAGTAAATGACCCAATCAAAAAATGGGCCAAAGAACTAAATAGACATTTCTCCAGAGAAGACATACAGATGGCTAATAAACACATGAAAAGATGCTCAACATCACTCATTATCAGAGAAATGCAAATCAAAAGCACTATGAGGTACCATTTCACACCAGTCAGAATGGCTGCGATCCAAAAGTCTACAAGTAATAAATGCTGGAGAGGGGGTGGAGAAAAGGGAACCCTCTTACACTGTTGGTGGGAATGCAAACTAGTACAGCCACTATGGAGAACAGTGTGGAGATTCCTTAAAAAACTGGAAATAGAACTGCCTTATGATCCGGAAACTTGATTTCTAATGGGGCGGGCAATTCTTCAGTTTCCTCTGGGATAAGCTGAAGTTGGACCCTGTTTACATGCATAAGCCTTTCCTGGAAAGATTAGCTGCTTTTGCTAATAGCCTGACATCAGAATCAAGAGACACAAGAGGAAGACTCCTAAGCCAGGGAAGTTGCAGTCCTAGTTCCTGGGATTGCTCATACTGTGGAAGCAAGACAGAGGGGTGAGAAGGAGGTGGAAGTTCATATTTCTGTTGGTTTCCATTCACCAGGCTCTTTCTAAGCACTCTCTTGGAAGCCAAGAGATCAAGCCATGGAGGGACCATAAGTTATGGTCCCTGAAAGCAGGAATAGAGACGAGAAGGGACTTGTGGACACAGGGTGGGAAAGGGCAGGTGGGATGAACTGGGAGAGCGGCACTGCCATATACACTATCATGTGTGAAATCAGGAGCTAGTGGGAAGCTGCTGTATAGCACAGGGAGCTCAGCTTCATGCTCTGTGCTGACCTAGAGGGGTGGGATGTGGGGCAGGAAGGGAGGTCAAGAGGGAAGGGGTATATGTATACACATAGCTGATTCACTTTGTTTACAGCAGAAACTAACACAACATTGTAAAGCAATGATACTCCAATAATAAAATAAAAAATAAAATTATGGTCCCTGTATATAGTCCAGGGATAAGAAAAGCACATAGGAGAAGATCTAAGTTGGCCTAAGCTTCCCACCAGGTAATAAAAGCCATACAATTAGAGTCTAAGCCACCTGATGCTAAGAACTGAGTCATTTGAAAAGACCCTAATGCTGGGAAAGATTGAAGGCAGGAAGAGAAGGGGACGACAGAGGATGAGCTGGTTGGATGGCATCATCGACTCAATGGACATGAGTTTGAGTAAACTCTGGGAGTTGCTGATGGACAGGGAGGCCTGGCATGCTGCAGTCCATGGGGTCACAAAGAGTCGGACACGACTGAGTGACTGAATGGAACTGAACTGAGAGTCTAAGAATTAGGAAAAGCATCAAGGGGCTTTTGGAGGCTGGCCCTAAATGCCTTGATTACATTTCATTGTAAGAGAGATCAGATCAGATCAGATCAGATCAGTCGCTCAGTCATGTCCGACTCTTTGTGACCCCATGAATCGCAGCACGCCAGGCCTCCCTGTCCCTCACCAACTCCCGCAGTTCACTCAGACTCACATCCATCGAGCCAGCGATGCCATCCAGCCATCTCGTCCTCTGTCGTCCCCTTCTCCTCCTGCCCCCAATCCCTCCCAGCATCAGAGTCTTTTCCAATGAGTCAACTCTTCGCATGAGGTGAGCAAAGTACTGGAGTTTCAGCTTTAGCATCATTCCTTCCATAGAAATCCCAGGGCTGATCTCCTTCAGAATGGACTGATTGGATGTCCTTGCAGTCCAAGGGACTCTCAAGAGTCTTCTCCAACACCACAGTTCAAAAGCATCAATTCTTTGGTGCTCAGCCTTCTTCACAGTCCAACTCTCACATCCATACATGACCACAGGAAAAACCATAGCCTTGACTAGACCTTTGTTGGCAAAGTAATGTCTCTGCTTTTTAAGATGTTATCTAGGTTGGTCATAACTTTCCTTCCAAGGAGTAAGCGTCTTTTAATTTCATGGCTGCAGTCACCGTATGTAGTGATTCTGGAGCCCAGAAAAATAAAGTCTGACACTGTTTCCACTGTTTCCCCATCTATTTCCCATGAAGTGGTGGGACCGGATGCCATGATCTTCGTTTTCTGAATGTTGAGCTTTAAGCCAACTTTTTTACTCTCCACTTTCACTTTCATCAAGAGGCTTTTGAGTTCCTCTTAAGAGAGATAGGAGAGATAATTAAACATTTCAGACAGACGATGTTCCTTTTCAGCCTGAAAGAAGTATTCCAAAGTCAGAAAGAAAAAGAAAAAAAAAAAAATCAGAAAGTGGAGCCAATCTGGCAGCGGGAAGTCACTGACGATTTTGCCTAGGGAGCATTAGAGAGGTGTTTAGGAGGATGACTTTGGAAGCATATGTGGATAGAATGGGAGCCAAGAGACTGGGTAAGAGGCCACTGTGACATTCAGGCCGCTCTACTCGGTGGTGGTGGGCACGGAGAATGGGAGAAATTATAGGACACTATAAAGGTCGAGGGACCTGAGGGATTCAGATACATGTTACCTGAGGTTCTCTTACAGGGTCAGTTTAAGGAATTAGACAATTGCTCCTGGAATCCAAGGCCAGACTGTTGAGTTTTTGAACCAGGAGACATCTGAACTAGCGGAGCCCTTGGAGGTCATTGTGATAGACTGTATGTGGCTGCAAATTCTTTGACATTCCTTCTATTGCGAGGTGGAAACTTTGTCTCCTCTGCTTGGATCTGAGTGGGCTCTGTGACTGCTTGACGAGTAATAGCAGAGAGTGGAAGTTGCCTTGTCCCAATTTTTAGACTCAGACCTTGAGACACTGGCCATTTCCACTTCTTATCTGTTGGAATACCCTTAGAACACAGCTACCATACTGTGAGGAAGCACAAGCAGCCCTGTGCAAAAGTTCACATGAAGACGTATTTTTTTTTCTCTTCTTTTCTTTTTTTAAAAGATATGTGTATGAGATGACAGGTGTTATAATAATTAATCTTATTGCAGTAATCATTTCATGATATCTATGTTGTTTTTTTGTTAAGTCTCTAAGTCATGTCTGACTCTTTGAGACCCCATGGACTGTAGCCCCCCAGGCTCCTCTGTCCATGGTATTTCCCAGGCAAGAATACTGGAGTGGGTTGCCATTTCCTTCTCTACAGGACATCTATAACTCAACCATTATGCTCTACACCTTAAATTTATGCAAGGCTATAAATCACTGCAGATGGTGACTGCAGCCATGAAATTAAAAGACACTTACTCCTTGGAAGAAAAGTTATGACCAACCTAGATAGCATATTCAAAAGCAGAGACATTACTTTGCCAACAAATGTCCATCTAGTCAAGGCTATGGTTTTTCCAGTGGTCATGTATGGATGTGAGAGTTGGACTGTGTAGAAAGCTGAGCTCCAAAGAATTGATGCTTTTGAACTGTGGTATTGGAGAAGACTCTTGAGAGTCCCTTGGACTGCAAGGAGATCCAACCAGTCCCTTCTGAATGAGATCAGCCCTGGGATTTCTTTGGAGGGAATGATGCTGAAGCTGAAACTCCAGTACTTTGGCTACCTCATGCGAAGAGTTGACTCATTGGAAAAGACTCTGATGCTGGGAGGGATTGGGGGCAGGAGGAGAAGGGGACGACAGAGGATGCGATAGCTGGATGGCATCATTGACTCGATGGACGTGAGTCTGAGTGAACTCCGGGTGTTGGTGAGGGACAGGGAGGCCTGGTGTGCTGCGATTCATGGGGTCGCAAAGAGTCGGACATGACTGAGCAACTCAACTGAACTGAACTGAATATGTCAATTATATGTCAATAAACCTGGGGGAAAAAAGGATCAAGCCTCTTGCTGGCAGCCCCAGAGGAGTTCCCAGCTGATGGTGAGCACCAGCTTGCCCACCAGGTTAGTGAAATATCTTGAAAGTAGATCATCCCATCTCAGTTATGCTTCCCCCACTGACATTGCCTGGAGCAGAGATAAGCCATATTTGACAAGTCTCTTAAATTGCAGATTCACAGGCAAAATAACTGCTTCCTGTGGTTTTAGGCTGCTCCAGTTCTGAGGGTGACCTGTCACACAGCAGTAGATAAAGGAATGATCATCTACTAGAGGAGTGGCAAACACTGGCTACACTGACAAATTTGGGCCATCATGCATTAAAAAAAATTTTTTTTTTATGATGGTAAAAGTCACATAATATAAGACAGACTGTTTTAACCGTAGTTAACTGTACAGTTCAGTGGTACAAAGTACATTCACATTGTCCTGCAACTCTCACCATCATCCATCTCCTGAATTCTTCACCTTCCTAAACTGAAACTCGGTCCGCATTGAATACTATCCCCTCATCGCCCACACTCCCCCTCCCCCACCCAGCCCCTGGCATCTATCAGTGCAATTTCTGACTCTATGAATTTGACTATACTAGCTACCTTGTAGCATCACTTGTTTTTGTAAATAAAATGTTATTGAAACACAGCAATGCCCACTTGGTTCACAGATTATCTGTCTGCTTTCATGCTGCCGCTGCACAGCTGAGTAATTCTGACAGAGACCCACGGCTCTAGAAGCCTAAAGTGTTTACTGTCTGACCCTCAATGGACAAAGTTTGCAGACCCCTCATCTAGTATATTAGAAAGAGGCCCAAAGGGAAGAAGGCATTGCTCAAAGTTAACATACAAGTTAGGGACAGAAATCAAGACCAAAACTCAGGATTCTCTAATCCCACTTCTTTGCTAGTTACATCATTCCACTCAGATTTAATAAGCACCTACTATATACAAGGGCAGCAGTGAGGAAATACCCCTCATCCAAGGTAAGGAGCAATGGCTGCGCTTTGCTGGAGCAGCTGTGAAGAGATACCCCATGCCCAAGGTAAGAGAAACCCAAGTAAGACGGTAGGTGTTGCAAGAGGGCATCAGAGGGCAAACACACTGAAACCATACTCACAGAAAACTAGTCAATCTAATCACACTAGGACCACAGCCTTGTCTAACTCAATGAAACTAAGCCATGCCAGTGGGGCAACCCAAGACGGGCGGGTCATGGTGGAGAGATCTGACAGAATGTGGTCCACTGGAGAAGAGAATGGCAAACCACTTCAGTATTCTTGCCTTGAGAACCCCATGAACAGTATGAAAAGGCAAAATGATAGGATACTGAAAGAGGAACTCCCCAGGTCAGTAGGTGCCCAATATGCTACTTGGAGATCAGTGGAGAAATAACTCCAGAAAGAAGGAAGGGATGGAGCCAAAGCAAAGAGAATACCCAGCTGTGGATGTGACTGGTGATAGAAGCAAGGTCTGATGCTGTAAAGAGCAATATTGCATAGGAACCTGGAATGTCAGTCCATGAATCAAGGCAAATTGGAAGTGGTCAAACAAGAGATGGCAAGAGTGAATGTCGACATTCTAGGAATCAGCGAACTGAAATGGACTGAAATGGGTGAATTTAACTCAGATGACCATTATATCTACTACTGTGGGCAGGAATCCCTTAGAAGAAATGGAGTAGCCATCATGGTCAACAAAAGAGTCCAAAATGCAGTACTTGGATGCAGTCTCAAAAATGACAGAATGATCTCGGTTCGTTTCCAAGGCAAACCATTCAATATCACAGTAATCCAAGTCTGTGCCCCAACCAGTAACACTGAAGAAGCTGAAGTTGAACGGTTCTCTGAAGACCTACAAGACCTTTTAGAACTAACACCCAAAAAAGATGTCCTTTTCATTATAGGGGACTGGAATGCAAAAGTAGGAAGTCAAGAAACACCTGGAGTAACAGGCAAATTTGGCCTTGGAATACGGAATGAAGCAGGGCAAAGACTAATAGAGTTTTGCCAAGAAAATGCACTGGTCATAACAAACACCCTCTTCCAACAACACAAGAGAAGACTCTATACATGGACATCACCAGATTGTCAACACCGAAATCAGATTGATTATATTCTTTTCAGCCAAAGATGGAGAAGCTCTATACACTCAGCAAAAACAAGACCAGGAGCTGAATGTGGCTCAGACCATGAACTCCTTATTGCCAAATTCAGACTTAAATTGAAGAGAGCAGGGAAAACCACTAGGCCATTCAGGTATGACCTAAATCAAATCCCTTATGATTATACAGTGGAAGTGAGAAATAGATTTAAGGGCCTAGATCTGATAGATAGAGTGCCTGATGAACTATGGAATGAGGTTCGTGACATTGTACAGGAGACAGGGATCAAGACCATCCCCATGGAAAAGAAATGCAAAAAAGCAAAATGGCTGTCTGGGGAGGTCTTACAAATGGCTGTGAAAAGAAGAGAAGCAAAAAGCAAAGGAGAAAAGGAAAGGAAAGATATAAACATCTGAATGCAGAGTTCCAAAGAATAGCAAGAAGAGATAAGAAAGCCTTCCTCAGCGATCAATGCAAAGAAATAGAGGAAAACAACCGAATGGGAAAGACTAGAGATCTCTTCAAGAAAATTAGAGATACCAAAGGAACATTTCATGCAAAGATGGGCTCGATAAAGGACAGAAATGGTATGGACCCAACAGAAGCAGAAGATATTAAGAAGAGATGGCAAGAATACACAGAAGAACTGTACAAAAAAGATCTTCACGACCCAGATAATCACGATGGTGTAATCACTGACCTAGAGCCAGACATCCTGGAATGTGAAGTCAAGTGGGCCTTGGAAAGCATCACTATGAACAAAGCTAGTGGAGGTGATGGAATTCCAGTTGAGCTATTGCAAATCCTGAAAGATGATGCTGTGAAAGTGCTGCACTCAATATGCCCGCAAATTTGGAAAACTCAGCAGTGGCCACAGGACTGGAAAAGGTCAGTTTTCCTTCCAATCCCAAAGAAAGGCAATGCCAAAGAATGCTCAAACTACCGCCCAATTGCACTCATCTCACACGCTAGTAAAGTAATGCTCAAAATTCTCCAAGCCAGGCTTCAGCAATATGCGAACCGTGAACTTCCTGATGTTCAAGCTGGTTTTAGAAAAGGCAGAGGAACCAGAGATCAAATTGCCAAAATCCGCTGGATCATGGAAAAAGCAAGAGAGTTCCAGAAAAACATCTATTTCTGCCTTATTGACTATGCCAAAGCCTTTGGCTGTGTGGATCACAATAAACTGTGGAAAATTCTGAAAGAGATGGGAATACCAGACCACCTGACCCACCTCTTAAGAAATCTGTATGCAGGTCAGGAAGCAACAGTTAGAACTGGACATGGAACAACAGACTTGTTCCAAATAGGAAAAGGAGTTCATCAAGGCTGTATATTGTCACCCTGTTTATTTAACTTATATGCAGAGTACATCATGAGAAACGCTGGGCTGGAAGAAACACAAGCTGGAATCAAGATTGCTGGGAGAAATATCAATAACCTCAGATATGCAGATGACACCACCCTTATGGCAGAAAGTGAAGAGGAACTAAAAAGCCTCTTGATGAAAGTGAAAGTGGAGAGTGAAAAAGTTGGCTTAAAGCTCAACATTCAGAAAACTAAGATCATGGCATCCGGTCCCATCACTTCATGGGAAATAGATGGGGAAACAGTGGAAACAGTGTCAGACTTTATTTTTGGGGGCTCCAAAATCACTGCAGATGGTGACTGCAGCCATGAAATTAAAAGAT
Source organism: Bubalus bubalis (assembly GCF_019923935.1). Classification (NCBI taxonomy): domain Eukaryota; kingdom Metazoa; phylum Chordata; class Mammalia; order Artiodactyla; family Bovidae; genus Bubalus; species Bubalus bubalis. Next base: position 165,526,691 of record NC_059159.1, read on the forward strand.
GCTTATTCCTTGGAAGGAAAGTTATGACCAACCTAGATAGCATATTCAAAAGCAGAGACATTACTTTGCCAACAAAGGTCCGTCTAGTCAAGGCTATGGTTTTTCCTGTGGTCATGTATGGATGTTAGAGTTGAACTGTGAAGAAGGCTGAGCGCCAAAGAATTGATGCTTCTGAACTGTGGCGTTGGAGAAGACTCTTGAGAGTCCCTTGGACTGCAAGGAGATCCAACCAGTCCATTCTGAAGGAGATCAGCCTTGGGATTTCTTTGGAAGGAATGATGCTAAAGCTGAAACTCCAGTACTTTGCTCACCTCATGCGAAGTGTTGACTCATTGGAAAAGACTCTGATGCTGGGAGGGATTGGGGGCAGGAGGAAAAGGGAATGACAGAGGATGCGATGGCTGGATGGCATCACTGACTCAATGGACGTGAGTCTGAGTGAACTCCGGGAGTTGGTGATGGACAGGCAGGCCTGGCATGCTGCGATTCATGGGGTCGCAAAGAGTCAGTCACGACTGAGCGACTGATCTGATCTGATCTGATCTGATATAGTGGGCTTTAAGATGCTAGTGTCCAGATGATAAGGATCATGGCTGTACCCTTAAAGCGTATGAGCAGGTAAAGAAATAACTACCTAGAAAAACCTATGGTAGGTGAGCACAACATAGGCAGAACAAGCACTTTTCATTCCTGCTGTGGGTACAGGACTGAATGGATTTAGCGAGCACGTGGTGACTAGAAAGAGCTCCTGTGTTCCTCCCCAGCATCTGGTCCCCCTTCTTCCAACAGCAGCACCCTAATTTTCCCTTAAAATGGCATTGTCATCCTGTCAGTTCGCATGGTTTGGAGTTGGGGGTGGGTTTCTGACCTTGCCTTTTGCCTCCAGGCCTGGCTACTGTGCTTTGCTCTGCTCTGGGAATCCAGATGACACCCCTGTCAATAAAATTCTACCCTCAGACTTTGGCTGCAGCTTTCAGACAAAGAGGAATTCTTTCCCTGCTGTGGATAAGCTGGTGGCCTGGAGCCACTGGTGACCATCTCTGCCACCACAGTGGGAAGATCTGGCCAAGACTGAAGCCCCCATAAGATGAAAGCAGAACCAGAAGCTAAAGAAAGGTTCCTTATGACACTGAATCAGATATAACTCAGGGCTCTTCCGCAGATGATAATAAGTTTCCTTTTTTCTTAAACCACATAGAATCTGTCATTGTAACTAAACAATTCCAGCCACTATCGGTTTTTTCCCTAGGCAACCACCACCCGGCACACGTCTAAATGCTTCCCTTCCCCACCCCTTCTCAGCACCGGCTATCGACATCCCCATCTTCCATCTAGGAATGCAAATTTCAGAAACGAATGGTGCCAAGGGCACATCGGACAGGAGTGGGGCCAAGTCTGATAATGAATTCCCATGTACTCTGTGAGCCATTTGGTGGTTATTCAAAAACCCATTCAATGTTTTTCTCCAGTGATGATAAGTACACTGTTCTTGGTATTGTGTCTGTCACCAGCTGAATGATAGTGATATTTCCACTTAGGATCTTAGTAGACTCATGGCTCTGAAAATGATGTTTCTCAGAGGAGACTGGCAGCGCAACAGATGTGTGTGAGCAGAATGCCCCCAGCCCCACCCAGCTGAGCCGCTGGCTGCCCGAGATTCGCTGCCCTCTGATTCCCTGAGGTCTGGACCCTATTATTTTCAGAGATTCCTGGCTTCAGAAGGCTTTTTCTTTCCCTTTGAAATGGGGGCTGCCTCCTGAAATTGGTGTCTCCCATGTGGGCAGTATGCAGCTGGGAAGGAAGTGGCTAGCAGTGCAATGGGGGACTTTCCTTGTAGCCCAGTGGCTAAGACTCCACGGTCCCAATGCAGAGGGCCTAGGTTCAATTCCTGATCAGGGAACTAAGATCCCACGTGCCACAACTAAGAATTTGCATGCCTGAACAAAGATGGGAGATCCCATATGCTGCAACTAAGACCTGGTGTAGCCAATAAGTAAAGAAATCCAGTATTCTTGTCCGAAAAATACCATGGACTGAAGAGCCTGATGGGCTACAGTCCAAATGGTCACAGAGTCCAACACAACTGAGCGACTAAGCGCGCACATGCGCGCGCACACACACACACACACAAATATTAAGCAACATGATGGGTTGGCTCAGATCTTGGATCTCTACACCTGCTGCTTCAGAATTTCCTGGGGAGCTTTCTGAAAGTGCCTCTTCCAGTCCCCATTCCCTGCAAGATTTTTAGTCAGTAGGTCTGGGAGCTAACTTGATATTTATCAGGGTGTCTGATTCTAAAGGGCAGCCTTGATGCAGAATCATAGGTATGAGATGTCCAGAGGCAAGCGTTCCTCTGTTCCCTCTTTGGGGGGGCCCTCTTCTTCCAGCCTTTAAGGTCCCTCATGGGAACCCTCCCAGAGTAACTTTTGTGGGATCAGATGGTGTAGGGAGCAATAGTAGAGACCACTGATGTAGTGCAACCCTATAACTTCCAAATAAGAACCAGAAAGGCCAAATGAATTTCCCAAGATCACACAGCAAGTCTACAGGTTAACCAGGGTACAAACCAGGGAGACTGAACATAGGAAGCTCTCCTGGGCCTGGTTTCCCACACTGAATTATGGATGGGGTGATATCCCCTGATTGGGCTTCCCAGGTGTTTCAGAGGTTAAAGAATCTACCTGCCAATGCAGGAGATGCAGGAGATGTGGGTTTGATCCCTGGGTCTGGAAGATCCCCTGGAGGAAGAAATGGCAACCCACTCCAGTATTCTTGCCAGGATAATCCCATGGACAGAGGAACCTGGCGGGTTACAGTCCATGGAGTCACAAAGAGTTGGACACCACTGAGCAACTGAGCACACAGATATGCTATCCTCTGATTAGCACACTCAGCCTCCAATGCAGACTCAGCAGCCTTTTTCTCCATCCTCATAAGTAAGAGGAAGCTGCCCACTGAGGCAGGCGGGGAGAGGGGCTTCTCTCAGTTCCTCACTCCCAAGCACAAGCTTTGGGCTCTTCAGAAGCTGCTTGGAACTTAACATGCATCTCACCAGCATCTATAAATAAACTTTCCTTTCCTCCAGCCTGGGGTGGCTCTGTATGGTGGATATGCCCCTCTACCTCCATCCCTCCTCCTTTCTTAAGCTGCTACCCCTGCTGCTGCTAAGTCGCTTCAGTCATGTCCAACTCTGTGCGACCCCATAGATGGCAGCCCACCAGGCTCCCCCTTCCCTGGGATTCTCCAGGCAAGAACACTGGAGTGGGTTGCCATTTCCTTCTCCAATGCATGCAAGTGAAAAGTGAAAGTGAAGTCGCTCAGTGGTGTCCGACCCTCAGCGACCCCATGGAGTGCAGCCCACCAGGCTCCTCCATCCATGGGATTTTCCAAGCAAGAGTACTGGAGTGGGGTGCCATTGCCTTCTCCGAAGCTGCTACCCCTAGTACTCCATAAAGCCACACAACCACTTAGAATTGGCTCTTTCCAGGCCATAGTGTCAGCAAGCATGAGTGATGGAGCCCACAGACCATTGTTCAGAGGAGTGAGAGAGTCATTTCCTAGGCAGGTTGATAGGGAGTCTAGGGGTCCCCAAGGAGAGAGGGGGTCTGGAATTCTCAAGGAGGAAGAAAGGACAAACTTTTTTTCTTTCTCCACATTCCTTAGGATTATATAACAATAATATATCCTGCCTAAGGACAGTCTCTGGATCAAACCTTCTGGCTAATTCTGTTATCTTAAAATGTAAATTATGGGAGGTCCTTACAACCTCCAGACATTCTTTGGAGTATATAACTTCATTGTTAACACTAGCAAGTGGGTACTCTTTCTGCCCCCTTCTGATGCCTATGTCAGAAGCTTTCTCTATCTCCTTTATACTTTAATAAAACTTTATTACACAAAAGCTCTGAGCGATCAAGCCTCGTCTCTGGCCCCGGATTGAATTCTTCTCCTCCGGGGGCCAAGAATCCCCGTGTATTTGCATGATTCAACTACAACCTTTCATCTTGGGGGCTCGTCCGGGATCCTTCAGGACAAGGTAAGGATGCTTGGAGCTTTAGTTCTTTGTTCTCTTAGCGAACACATTTTCTGCTGTGCTTTACTAACTCTACCGTGTGCTTGTGTGAATGAATGGCATGCCCTGCGTGAAGCAAGTAAGGAGCCCTGCTCTGCAGTTCCACGGTGATCTCATATGGCTTATGGCAGAAACCTGTCGGGGGGTTATACCGACCTGCCAATGCCAAGAGGCACCCAATGTCTCCTTCGGGAACTGACCAGAAATGGGCAAAACATGTGGACCGAACTCTCCTTTCTCGGTCAAACTTTTCGGTCTCTTTGACCATTTCATAACTCCTTGAGAATTAGAAGAACTAACCTAATCTATCGGATCACAGACTTTCAAGGCACTTGTGATCTATACTGTTACTGCATACTGTGGCTTAGGTCCCAAACTTGGATTGGTAGTCAAGAAAGCGCCTAGCCTCGCTAGGAATCGAAAGTTCGGAAGCTAGATGGAGCTCTAGCTCCCAGAGTATCTCTGAGGTTAAAGGTTACTCAGATTGGGACTGCGATGGGTTTTTTTTCTTTGGGAATGCCGGCTCTTAGTCGATCAGAGGAGGCTGTTATACTGGTGTGGTGATGCTTGGAAAGAACATCTCAGTTTTATGTTCGTGTTGGTCTTATTGTAGTCAGGAAATACTCAGGGTCGTGCACAGGCACTCAGGTGACGAATGTTTCCCACAGTGGTCTTAGCTTGGGAGGCATTCCAGAAGGTTACTCTGATTCACCCCGGGTGACATCAGAGGCAAGCAAGGTTAAAGGTGAAGAGCTGGACGTTAAGTAGGGATGCTATCAAGTCTACCCCTGGTACATATCCACCCCATCTCGGTGGTAGAACTGGGAGGGATGAGTATGGTGCCTGCGTCGGTAAGGGACAGACTAAGTCCGACCAGGAAGGAGAAGCTTTTGGTGTAACGTCTGTCTACACCCCCATCTAGAGCAGGGACGGACGCCTCCGGTAGAAAAATGGCACTGGTCGCTTTTTTTCTCTCTTACAGATGGGAGCTAACAATTCCAGCCTCATTCCTTTGAACTGTATCCTGAAAAACTGGGATAGATTTGATCCCCAGGGCTTAAAGAAGACACACCTGGTCTTGCTATGTGATACTGCATGGCCACAGTATCCATTGGAAGACGGCGAACGGTGGCCAGTTGGAGGGTCTCTTAAGTATAATACTGTTCTACAATTAGACCGGTTCTGTAAGGAACAAGGGAAATGGGTAGAAGTAGCATATGTGTTGCCCTTTTTCTCTCTGTGAAATATGCCAAACTTATGTCCTAAGGGTATAGATTTGGGCGTGAAACCTTCAGCTCCCTCCTGTCCTCTTACTCTGCCCCCGTACTGGGGACTCCAAACTGGGATTCAAACTGCCCACATGGAGGTCCAAACAACTCCTGTCTCAGTACGACCTCAGACTACTCTGATTTCAGTTGAAACTCAGACCATCGAAGTAAGAGATGAGATGGAGGACAGGAGACAAAGAGAAGAGGAAAAACAGGTTTCTCCAATCTATCCCTGGGATCATATGCACAGAGCAGCCAGAGAGACTGAGGAACAGCCACATAAGCTGTTGCCTCTTTATGAAACACCCACCGGGAGAAATAATCAGTCTGTGAGAGTTAATAAGCCTTTTTCTTATCAAGAAATACAAAGAATCAAGGAGGATCTGGGAGACTATTTAGAGGACCCAGAAAAATATATTAGAGCTTTTAAAGGTGTTACTCTGCTTTATGACCTCACTTGGAAGGATGTGATGTATATCTTGGGACAAACGCTGACTCCCCAGTCAAAGACTCGAGTTTTGGGAAAAGCGGTTGCTTATGGAGATGAATGGCTTGGTAATGAATCAGTAGGGAAGAGGGAGAACGAGATAGCGGCCCTCCCCACTGGGAATCAGGCGGTCCCAACTATAGAACCAGACTGGGACTACAACACAGCTAAAGAAAGACTGGATCAGAGTCATTTTGTTAGATGTATTCTTGAAGGGTTTAGGCAGGTGCGTTCTAAAGCCTTTAAACTATGGCAAATTGGCAGACATAGAACAGGAGGAGAAGGAAGCTCCTGGTAAATTCCTAGATAGACTGAGAGAAGGCCTTCGCAGATTCACTGAGATTGATCCCAAAAGTGAAGAGGGAAAAGTGATCTTAAAGGATAGTTTCTCACTCAGTCGGCTCCAGATACCCGCCGTAAGCTATTAAAACAGGCGTATGGACCAAATCAGTCTTTAGATACTCTGTTACAACTCGCTCAGACAGTGTATTATGGTAGGGAATATGAGGAAAAGGAAGAAAGGCAAAAAAAGACAAAGGAAAAGGGGGAAGCCTTCCCCATGGCTATGAAAAACGTTCTTAAACAGCCTGAGAAAAATGCCCAGAGGGGCCCAGGTGAAAAGGGATGGGCTTGCTATTAATGTGGAAAGGAGGGGCACCTCAAGCGGGATTGCCCTCAGGCATCTAAGCCACCGCCCACCCCCCCCCACCACCCCCGTTCCATGTCCGGTCTGCAAAGGACTACACTGGAAGAGAGACTGCCCCCAGAGGCGCAGGTCTCCGGGGTTGGACTCTCAAGACAATCAGGACTGAAGGTGCCCGGGGGTCCCCACACAGGCTCCCGTCCTAATTACACCTGAGGAACCCCGGGTATTAATAATCGTGGGGGGCCAATCCGTCGATTTCCTTTTAGATACTGGGGCAACTTATTCTGTGCTTACTGAAGCCCCTGGCCCACTTTCTTCCCGATCCGCTTCCGTAATGGGACTGTCTGGACGAGCCAAAAGATATTATTTCAGTTATTCTTTATCTTGCAACTGGGATTCTGTGCTGTTTTCACACGAGTTTCTGATCGTGCCAGAATCTCCCTCACCCCTTTTGGGAAGGGATATCCTGAGCAAGGTCCATGCCTCTGTTTTCATGAATATGGAGCCCTTCCTTTCTCTCCCTTTAGTTGAACAAAATGTAAATCCTAGAGTATGGGCGGATGGAAAATCTGTAGGTCGAGCACAAAATGCTATTCCTGTAGTTGTTAACCTCAAAGACCCACACGTATTTGCACATAAGAAGCAGTATCCACTGAAACCTGAAGTTAAAGAAGGGTTAAAACCTATCATGGAAAATTTAAAGGAGCAGGGACTATTAATTCCCTGTAACAGTCCTTGCAACACTCCTATTTTGGGTATAAAGAAATCAAATGGTAAATGGAGACTAGTTCAAGATTTACGAATAATAAATGAGGCTGTAGTTCCTTTACACCCCGTGGTGCCTAATCCTTATACTCTACTGTCCGAAATTCCTGAAAGGGCCAAATATTTCTCAGTAATTGATTTAAAGGATGCCTTCTATTCAGTGCCTTTGGCGGAAGAAAGTCAATTTCTATTTGCCTTTGAAGACCCTACGCAGCCAGCTTCTTAGTTAACCTGGACAGTTTTGCCCCAGGGATTTCATGACAGTCCTCACTTATTCGGACAAAGTTTGTCACGGGATCTACAAAACTTTAATAGCTCTGAAGCAGTGGTGATACAATATGTAGATGATATTTTGCTCTGTGCTGAGACAGAGGAAGCTTGTTCGCAAGCCTCAGAAAATTTCTTAAACTTTCTGGCAGACTGTGGTTACAAGACATCAAGAGAAAAGGCTCAGTTTTGTCAACAATCGGTTAGATATCTGGGCCTAATCATATCAGAAGAGACTAGGGCCATAGGCCCTGAGAGAATTAAACCTATACTAAATCACCCCCTACCTATGACTTTAAGACAATTGAGAGGATTTTTGGGAATCACAGGATACTGTCGCATTTGGATTCCAGGTTATGGGGAACTTGCCCGGCCTTTATATAAACTTATAGCTGAAACTCAGCAGGCCCAAACCGACAAACTGGTTTGGTCTCCAGAAACTCAAAAGGCTTTTAAGATTCTTCAGACTGCTCTCCTGCAAGCTCCAGCTCTGACCTTGCCCACAGGGTCAGGATTTAATTTGTTTGTCACTGAAAGAAAAGGTGTGGCTTTGGGAGTTTTGACACAACCCCGAGGGCCTCACCAACCTATTGCTCATCTAAGCAGAGAATTAGATGTAGTTTCACGTGGGTGGCCCCACTGCCTAAAAGTAATTGGGGCAACGGCTTTATTAGCACCCGAAGCTTTAAAAATAATTAGTGGACGAAACCTTACTGTACTGACTTCTCATGATGTGAGTGGAATCTTAAATTCTAAGGTTAATATTTGGATGACAGACAGTAGGCTTCTTAAGTATCAGTCATTGTTGTTAGAAGGACCAGAGACTAAGCTCAAAGTTTGTGGAAATTTAAATTCTGCCACTTTCCTTCCTGAGAAGGAAAATGAAACACCTGATCACGCTTGTTCTCAATTCCTAACTTTAAACTATGCAGCTCGGGAGGATCTAAAGGATACCCCATTAGACAATCCTAACATGGAAATATTTACAGATGGCAGTTCTTTTGTTCAGGATGGAAAGCATAAAGCAGGTTACGCCATGGTGACTGCTGAACAGGTTTTGGAAGCAAAATCTCTCCCCCAGGGAACCAGTGCTCTGTTAGCGGAGCTTGTGGCTCTGACTCGAGCTCTAGAGTTAAACAAAGGGCAGGGGATAGGCCTGATAATCTATGTGAGTCTACTTCTGCTGACTCCAAATATCCTGAGTCTGCCGTTGGATCCTCAAGACAATGTCTTCCTGTCCTGGGCTCACTCCTATGCTACATTCCACAATCGGTCTAACTGCTGGGTCTGCGGAGCGCTCCTCTCTTCATCAGTGGAAGGCTTCCCGTGGTGGACATCCCCACTTCAAGGAAAAGACTTTCTCCAAGTCTGTGAATACCTTGGACAACAATCACATGCGATGCCTCTTCTTCATCTGATGACATCTACCAACCCTAAAATGGACTGGTGCAACACTTTGCACTTTAACTAAGGACATGATGTGACTTTTAATTTTGATTCTGAATGTTGTGTTTTTGCTGTTTGCCCTCTGCATCTGTAATTGTATAACTGGATTTGTTTCTAGCCGCATGAAAGCTTTTAAGTTACAAATGGTTGCTCAAACTCCTGCTACTGCTGTAGCTTCCTCCAGCTACTATTTGGGGCCCCTGGATCAGATATCCTCAATATGAGGATTAAGAGAATATGTTGCCTCACCAATTTAGGGACAATGCCCCTTGTCAGCTCGGAAGCAGTTATGGAACGAGAACGACACCCCTTTTCCCTAGGCAACATAATTCTCCTAAAAGAAAAGGGGGGAATGAGAGAGTCATTTCCTAGGCAGGTTGATAGGGAGTCTAGGGGTCCCCAAGGAGAGAGGGGGTCTGGAATTCTCAAGGAGGAAGAAAGGACAAACTTTTTTTCTTTCTCCACGTTCCTTAGGATTATATAACAATAATATATCCTGCCTAAGGACAGTCTCTGGATCAAACCTTCTGGCTAATTCTGTTATCTTAAAATGTAAATTATGGGAGGTCCTTACAACCTCCAGACATTCTTTGGAGTATATAACTTCATTGTTAACACTAGCAAGTGGGTACTCTTTCTGCCCCCTTCTGATGCCTATGTCAGAAGCTTTCTCTATCTCCTTTATACTTTAATAAAACTTTATTACACAAAAGCTCTGAGCGATCAAGCCTCGTCTCTGGCCCCGGATTGAATTCTTCTCCTCCGGGGGCCAAGAATCCCGGTGTATTTGCGTGATTCAACTACAACCTTTCAGGAGGATGGTAGCGAGTCAGCAGGAGAGACTTTCCAGGCTGGCTGGGCGGTAGAATAATGACACCTTTGCTCTGGCTTCCTAAAAATAGAACAGATGGAGAAGGCGATCATCTAGGGATAAGTCCTAGGAATCCAGTGCCCTGGGCACTTGATCAGTTAGGTTATAATTCACCATAGGACACTAGCTTCTGGTTTGCCCTCTGGTAATCGAAGAGTTGTTCCAGGCCATTCGAGGTGGAGCTTCTAAGCCTTTGGGGGGTTTCAGGAACTTTCAGGATGCAATATAAACCACAGAACACTTCATACCCAAGATTCATATACACATTTATTCAAACATTTCCTAGAGTTTCAGCGACTCATGGAATCCCGGACACTCAGTCATGGGCTCTAGCAAAGAATTCCTTTTCTACAGACTCTAATGTTCATTAAGTCTATGAAACACATTTCTTCCAAATTCTCCCTTCCTTCTGCTTTATAAAACCAAATCTTTTCTTCTTTTTTGTTGCCATTTATTCATAAAACACTTACCAAGTGCTCTCCAGCTCCTTGGGGGGACTTTGAGCATTCCTGGGACTGGGGGAGAGGAGGCCTGTCCCTTGCGGTGTTTGCAAGAAGGGCCCAGGTATTGGAGATGCAGAAGCACTGAGGTGTGATGGCCAAGGGGAAACAGATGGTCAGAGTTGGCTGGCTTCAAAGCCCAGGAGCCATTCCCCATTCTCCACCCTCCATCCCTTCCCCTGGGATGTTGTAAGGGCAGAGATCCCTCTTCCAACCCTAGGAAGAGTCATGTTTGTCTTAGGCAGCCCTGGAAATCCCATCCCTCTATGTGAGTATTCTTGGCCCCAGTACTGGTCAAAGAGACCTGTGCGTGTGTGTGTGTGTGTATAAAACTGATCCACATTTCTGTACATTGTAAATCAACTATATTTTCGTTAAAAAAATACACATCGAATTTTTTTAAATTGCTTTGGGAGGTTGGTATGAGGATTTCTGCCTAATTGCTATGACCATCTTGTGACTTCAAGATGACAAGAGTGAAAATGAAAAAAACTAACAGTTTAGGAAGGAGGAACAAAAAGGCAAGAAGAGATTGGGCTCCTGAAGGAACTCACTGGACCTCTGACTGGCCCTGGATCCTCAGACTCTGAGTCTTCTTATGAAGCGAGATAATAAGCGTGTATTTAACTTAAGGTACTACTGGATGAGTTTTAACAGAAAACATTCCTGATGCAAGTGAACAGTCGGGGTCTTCAGTTGGAGTATGAACCTTGTCAACCACCAGGGCTCAGAGAAGGAAGTGATCTACTCTAGTTGGAGGTGAAGGAGGGGATTAAGGAAGAGTCGAAGTAGGTGGCAGCTTTGGGTCAAGTCAAAAAGGATTGCTTCTTCTTTTTCTTTCTTTGGATGAGGTTGAAATGACTAGTGCCAGATGAAAAGGTGGATAAGAGAGGAGAAGAGTCCAGAGTGCAGTTGCCTCTGTCCCCATGGAGATGGGATGAGCTACCCTCTTAGCACATAGATAAGTTCACCAACTGAGAAGATCCCCCAAACCCCCTGTTTCAGGTTTTAATGGATGTTTCATTGTGTAGGCATGATTGATAAATCATTGTCCATTGGTGATTGAACTCAACTGGCAGCCCCTCTCCCTTCCCCTGAAATGAAGTGAGGCTGAAAATTCCAGTCCTGTAGTCACACGGTTGGTTCCTCTGAGAACCAGTCTCCATCCTAAGTTATCTAAGGGCCCACCAAGAGTAACCTCATTAGCATAAACTCATAAGCTCATTATGAATAATAAAAGACATTCCTATATCTTAGGAAATTCCAAGGGTTTTAGAACCTAGGAACACGATGTCAGGAACCAGGGACAGAGACCAAATACATATTTTTTTATTATACCACAGGTTGTTTAACCAAGTATTTATTAAGGAGTCTCAACTTTTAGAATATAAATAGGGTGAGCAGGTCCCTTTTGAAAATAAAGGGGGCACGGGGCACATTAACCAAGACTGTCCTGGGTACATTGGGATGTCTGGTTACCTTAGTACAGAAATAGCTTTCATTCACCGGTAGACGCTTCTGCTAGCACCTACCTCTTCTTCCCCTGCCCTTTTTCTATTGAGCTTTTTTTGATCTTCAGTTGCTCAGTCATCTCCGACTCTTTGCTACCCTTTGGACTGTAGTCTGCCAGGTTTCTCTGTTCATGGAATTCTCCAGGCAAGAACACTGGAGTGGGTAGCCTTTTCCTCCTCCAGGGGATATTCCCAACTCAGGAATCGAACCCACATCTCCTGTGTCTCCTGCTTTGCAGGAGGATTTTTTACCCACTGAGCTATCAGGGGGAAGCTTCTACTGAGTAGTGGTCCCATTATACCGTTTTGGTGAGAACCTTTCATCTTATTCAGTTCAGTTCAGTTCAGTTGCTCAGTCATGTCTGACTATTTGCGACCCCATGAATCGCAGCACGTCAGGCCTCCCTGTCCATCACCAACTCCCAGAGTTCACTCAAATTCACATCCATCGAGTCGGTGATGCCATCCAGCCATCTCATGGTCTGTCGTCCCCTTCTCCTCCTGTTCCCAATCCCTCCCAGCATCAGAGTCTTTTCTAATGAGTCAACTCTTCATATGAGGTGGCCAAAGTATTAGAGTTTCAGCTTTAGCATCATTCCTTCCAAAGAACAACCAGGACTGATCTCTTTTAGAATGGACTGGTTAGATCTCCTTGCAGTCCAAGGGACTCTCAAGAGTCTTCTCCACACCACAGTTCAAAAGGATCAATTCTTCGGCGCTCAGCTTTCTTTATAGTCCAACTCTCACATCCATACATGACTACTGGAAAAACCATAGCCTTCACTAGACGGACCTTTGTTGGCAAAGTAGGTTGGTCATAACTTTTCTTCCAAGGAGTAAGCATCTTTTAA